>NW_020291640.1:1215923-1225733 GCF_003184785.1 Aspergillus japonicus CBS 114.51 | reverse complement strand
TTTTTTTTTATAATAGTATTTAAAATATTTTATTAGTTTTTTTATAAGGGCTTGGCCCTATTTTTTCTTTTTTATAAAAATTAACTAATTTTTTTTTATAGTATACTGTTTAAGCTTTATATCTGTAGGCCCTGTTAGTCTACTTTATTTTATTTCTTTTTATATAAATTATTTATAAAATAGATTTAGATTTAGCTAACTGTTTATAGTATATTTTACTATTTTTTTTTATTATAAAAAAAATATTTTTATTACTGCTGCTGCTACTAGATCTGCTGCTGCTACTACTATAAATATATCTATTTTTATTATATCCACTGCTGCTATTACTACTGTTCTTTTTTTTCTATATACTACTACTTATATACAGAGAGGCAGGGTTTTAGTTTATAATAATAAATATTATAGCAGCCTCTGCAGCTTCTGCTTCTATACTTTCCAAATCTTTTTTATTTTTTATAGGTATATTTAGGGCTGACTGGAATTAGCCGGCTTTTTATAAATAGGCTAATAATAAAAAATAAAATACTTTATTTTTTATTAAATTATTCTCTACAGTCTAGTTTTTAGATTATTTAAAAATAATATTTACTGTAGTATCTGGTTTTTTTTTAAATAGGTTTACAGTTTTTATTAGATTATAAGCAGATCTAGATCTGTAAATTTATTATATAGTTTATATTATATATTAAATAGTTAAACTTTAAACAGCTGGCTATTTAAATACAGTTTTATAAAAATATTTTTATAATTTAAGCTAATCGGCAGCTGCTGCCTAACTAAATATATAAATATTATTATAATTTTTTTTTAAAAAAGTTTTTTATATTTATATTAGTAGAAGAATTAGCTAAAAGTATAATAATTATTTATATATAAATAGTAAATATTATTTTTTTATAAAATAGTAGTATATTTTTATATATTCCAGCTTTTAGCTATTATAAGTAAATACTATAGTTTATATTAGTTATATAAAATATATAATTATAGATAATTTATAGTTTATATTTAATTTAGTTTTTTTTTAATTATTTAATTAAGTTTTTTATATTTTTATAAGGCAAATTTTTTTATAAATCTGTAGATAATATAAATTTATAGTAGATTTCTAAGTATTTTTTTTATTATAGTATTTTTTTTATTTAACTAAAATTTTTATTATTTTTTTATAGTGTTGTAAATCTAGTAATACTTTAAAATAATATTTACAGTTATTTAAACTTTTATTTTTTTATAAAAAATACTTTTACAAGTCTACCTCTTTTATTATATAATATTTATAAAGTAAAAATATATAAAAAATATTATAAATTTAAAAATCTATAGATAATTTTAGTTTATAAATCTATTTATTTATTTTTTTAATTATATAAAATAGTCTATAATAGTACTGGTCTAGTTTTTTATTTAGTTTTTTTTATAGTAAATTATTTATAAAAAGCTAAACTTTTTAGTCTACTGTAAAAACAGTAGCTTTATAATTTTTATTATAAAAATTCTTTTAATATCTAGAAGTCTATTTAAAATTTACAACTATTTTTTTTTATTTTTTTAATTTTCTAAAAATATTACTTTAGTTTTTTTATAAAATTATTTAGTATTTATAAGTTAAGTACTATTATCTGTAGATATTATATAGTTATTATAAAAAATAAAAAATACTTAGTTAATACTTATAAAAAATTATTATAAATAAATTCTATAAGTAGTAGTATTTCTATTTAATTATTTTATTTAAAGTTAATATAATTTTATAAATACTATTTTAATATACTATTTATTTTTTTTATTTAATTATTTATTTATAGATAGTAGGCTGTACTTAAGTCTTATTTAATTATAAAAGTATAAATAAAATTTAATTAAAAACTTTTTATAAAAACTAGTTTATAATTTATAATTACTTTTCTAGGTATTCTATACAGCTGGAAGATTTTTTTAAAAAAAGTTATTATAAGCCCTTTTTTTAATAGTATTTTATAAATTAAAATAAAGTAAATTATTTTACTAAACTGGTCTACTATAATTATAATACTATTATAAATTTTTTATAAGTTTTTATTTTTATAAATACTTATAAATAGGCCTATAATAAAGTTTATAGTTATTTTTTTTTAAAATTTTATAGTAGATAGTAGTAGTTTTAACAGCTTTTACTATTTTTTATAGATTATTTATCTACTTTAATATATTTTATATATATAATAGTTGTTTTATATAAATTTAGCTAGTTCCAGCTACTAAAAGTTTTATAAAACTAACTTTTAGATTTTTACTTTTATAAAATATTCTGTAATAGGATTATTATATAGTTTTATAAAAATCTTTAGTTTTAGCTGGTAATTATTTAAAATATATAACTTTTTTATAAAATAAAGTAGTTTTTAATTAATATTTTATTATAAATAATTTTTTTTATAAATACTTTCTACTATAAAATAAGCTGCTTCTGTAGTTTTTTTTTTTTATTTTATTTAAAGTATTTTTTTTATAAGATTATTTTTTTACAGCAGCTGGGGTAGCTTTTATATAAAATTATTAAATAAATTTTTATAGTATATGCTTTTATTTATAGTTATTTTTACTATTTTTATATAGAATTTTAATTAATTTAAATCTACTGTAGTATTTTTTACTAACAGTACTTTAACCTTTATAAAAATAATTATATTTTTTTTTAAGTTTAAAAAATTATTTAACTACTATAGTACTATTTTTTTAAGTTTTTTACAGTTTTGTTTTATAGTTTTTTTTTTATAGTTAAGTTATTATAATAGGATGTCTGCTAAATTCTATAAATCCAGCCTATATATTAAAAAAAATTTAAATACTATAAAATATTATATTTATTTAATTTATTTTTATAATAATTTTTTATTAATTATAAAATATTTAAAGTTTTTATAATCTGTAACTACTTCTACTGGATACTTTATATCTTTAAACTAGTATTACTACTTTTTAAATAATTGTATAATTATAAAAAGCTTTTAATTATAAATACTATAGTTCTACTTTATAAAAATTATTTTTTATAAATAAAATACTACTAGTTTTTATTAGCCTTTTTAATTTTTTTATAATAGTATTCTACTAATTGTAAAGGCTAAGATATCTGTTTTAATTTATAAAAGTTTCTTTTTTTTAAAATATACTATAACTATATTTTTTATAAATATATTTTTTAGCTTTTAAAAGCTTTTATAAACTTTTAGTATTAAAAAATTATATCTGGTTTTTTTTTTTTTTTTATAAGGTATTTTAGTAAGGTCTGTAATTAGTATTATAATTTATAAGTATCTTTTAATAAAATATCTATATTAATTTATAAAATTTATAAATTTTAGTATATTTTTTATATTCTATAGTTTAGATTAATTATAAATAGTTATAATATACTCCAGTTCTATATAAATACTTTTACAGCTAATTAAAAATTCTAAAAAGTTAATTTTTATTACTATAAAGTAGTATTTACTTAATTTTATATATAATTTTATATTTTATAGTATTTTTAGTACTTTACAGATCTGTACTTTATATATTTTTAGATTTTATAAATATATTATAATATTATTTAAATAAATAATTACAAAGTTATTTAAATATTTTGTAAATAAGAAATTTATAAAACTTTAAAATTCTAAAGATATATTAATTAATTTAAATAGTATAACTAAATATTTAAATAGTTTATATTTTATTTAAAATACTATTTTTTATTTATACTTTTTTATAATTCTAGTTTTATAGTAGGCTTTATATAGATTTAGCTGTATAAACTAAAAAGCCCCTATAAATTAGTTAATATACTTATTAATTTATAGTAATAGATAAGTATTTTTTACTATTTATTTATTTAATTTATAATAGTTTATATATATTTATAGACTTTTATTTTTTTATTTATAAATAAAACTAATATATCTACTAATAATTTAAAATACCAGATCTATTTTTTTATAAATATTTTTTATAAGTAGTTTTATAGAATTTTTTTTTATAGATAATATTTTATATACTTGCCCCAGCTTTAGCTGGAATTTTTTATAGAAATTAATTTTTAGATTTACTTTTAGTTTTTATATAAATAAGCTTACAGCTTTTTTTTTATAAATATTATTTTATATTTATAATACTATACTAGTATTTTTTAGTTAGTAGTTATTTTATAAACCTTTTATACTATTACTAAATAAAAATATATTTTTATAAAATCTTTTAGTATAATTTTTTCTACTGTAATTTATAGTACTTTTAGTATACAGTATTTATAAAACTAGAATTTATATTTATTAAATTTTATAGTAGATTTCTACTATTTTATTTAAAGTATTTTTAAAATTATTTTATTTATTTTTAGTATTGTAATTATAAGATCTGTTTAATTTTTATAGTATTTCTAAGTATTTTTTAAATATACTATAAATATTATAGTTTTTTTTAATTATATATTTTTTATTTAATTTTTTTTATAATTATTTTTACCAGAATAGTTAATTACTTTATTTATTTAGTAAATATTATAAATACTAGATTTACTTCTGCTTTACTATTTATAATAACCTTTATTTTTATAAAGTATTTTTTTTTATAAAAAATTAGCTATTTTTTTAATTTTAAATTAAAGTAGATTAGAATTTTAATTTAGTTTAAAACAGGTACTGTAACTCTATCTACTAATTACTTTATAAATAGTTTAGTTAATTAATAATTTTTTATTTAGTAATTTATTTATTTATAATTATAGTAAACTTTTAATTTAGGGGTTTTTATAGGTATTTATAGTATTAAAAAAAATTACTTTAGCCTTTAAACTCTTTTTATAAAACTATTAGTCTAGATCTTTAGTTTTTAGATTTTATTTATAAAAGCAGTAGATCTATAACTTTTTTTTAAAATCTATTTATAAAATATTTTATTTTTTATTTATTTATATTACCAACTTAATACTGGGTATAATTTTATAAGTAGTATAATAAAATTTTATTTAGTTATAAAAAAAATCTACTGTTTACAGATTTTTTTTTAGACTATAAAAAAAATATAAAAAATAAATACAGCTATATAGTATTAATATTTTATATCTTATAATCTAATTTAGTTTTTATTTTTTTTTATTTTTATAAATAAATAAACTCTAATTTTTTTCTATAAAATTTAGCTTTAAGTATTTTTAACTAGGCTTTCTACTGTTTATTTACAGAATTCTTTAGCTATATTTTAAAAAATTTATAAAAACCAGCTTATTTTTTTTTATAATAAAATTCAGCTGCTTTATCTTTTTATAGATTATTTAAAATATAATCTAAATAGACTATTATAATATATTTTTTTTAGTTTTTATTTTAGTTATTAGTCTCTGCAGTTAATTTTTATTTAATAATAAATATATAGTAAATAGTATAGTTGCAGATACTGTATTATATTTTATTTATAAATAAATTAATATATATACTAGTTTTTTTAGTTTCTACAGTACTGTAATTAGAGTTTTTTAAAATTTAATATAAATATTTTTTTATAGTACTAATTTTTAGCTATTTCTGCAGCTTAGTAATCTGTTTAAGTAAATATAAATACTTATAAAAATTTTAAATTAAAATCTATATTTTTTTTAGTATAGATAATTTATTTTCTGCAGTTAATATATAATTTTTTATAATTAAATTAAAAAAATTACTTTTAATTTAGCTTTATATATTATAGCCGGCTATTGTTTACTAGACTATTTTATAAAATATTAAATAATAAGATTATAAAAACTAAAAAGTAAAATAGTATAATAAATAAATAGTTTTTATAAAACTAAAAGTATTAATATATTATTTTAAAATATTATTACTGCCTTATTTAATTTATAAGGCAGCTGCTGCTTTTGGGGGCAGCCGCAGCCGGCTTGTTTAGCTGTTATATAACTGCCGCCTTAGGTTGTCTATATATATTTCCCTTCGCGGATATCCGCGAAGGTTGGAAGTGCTGTTTGGGCCCTTACAAAACTGTTTTATTTTTTATATTAATATTTTCTATTTATTCATATCTATTACTATATTTTATTTATCATTTTGTTTTCTATTTCTATATCTGTTTTTTATATTTTTAATATTATATATTTATATTTATAGATTTTAAACCAAGTATATTTTAGTATTACTATTAGAACTAGTCTACTAACTTAACTAGTTTTATAAAAAAATATCTAGTAATTTTAAAAGATGTCTTAACAGAGATATCATATTATATCTATTTTATTATATTCCTAATATTTAATTTTTGATTTTTAAAATATTAACGACATTTATAAGCTTAGGATATTAATTAATTTATTCTATATAAAAGTCTTATTGATTTTTTTCGTTAGTTTAACTATATTTTACTAACTAATTCTATTTAGACTGGAGTTGTAATTTTTAATTTATTTATTTTTATAATAGTTTTATTAAGATTAATAAAGTGCTTAACCTTATTTGTTTGTGTTTAACTACATATATATTGGTTTTGTTTTTTATTTTATTTTTTATGTTATTTTTTACTATACTAACTATTTTAGATATACTGGATAAAGTAGTTTACAGTTTAGCTGTATATATAATCTATATAATTTTTTTACTTTTAAATATAATATTTTTAAGAATTATTTTAATATCTATTAAGACTTTTAAGACTTGTGTAGTATAAATAATTCTGGTATTAATTCCGGTGCGTTGGGGTTTTAATAAATAAGAAATTAGTCTAGTTAAAAATATTAATTTAAAATATATTAGATATTATAAATATAGATATAAAAATAAGAATAAGTTAATATTAGTACTGTGTTGTGATAAATACTAATATATTTTACTATATTTAAAAATAATATTTATAATTTTTAAAATCTAAATGTTCTTTTAAGTTAACTTTTACTATATTAACTCTTGTACTGGATACTATAGTAGTAGTATTAGTTTATTCAATAGTTTATTTAGTAATCTTTATAATAATAGTAGCTCTAGTAATATATCTAGTAGTTTTATTTGTAGTAGTCCATTTAAAAGAATTTGAAAATCTTTTTATTCCAGTAAATCTAAGTATATTATCTATACTGTATATTTCAAAAATTAAGATCTAAAATAATTAGTTATTTCTCTTTCCATATATTTAGTAGTAAAGTAATAGAGCAGATTAATTATATTATATATTATCAAAATATAATTTCTTTTAATTATTTTTATAATATTATTAAGTACTATAAAGAATCTATATTTAAAATAAATCTTTACATATATTTACAAGGTACTGTATTTATATAGTATATAACTAGTTTAACTAAAACTAAAAAATATCTTACAGTAAAAGTTAGCTTTAGTAAAAAATAGCTCAAAAAGTCAAAAAGGAATTGAAATCTGAAATTTTTAATTTTATAAATAAGCTTAATAGTACAAATTATGGTTTATTTAATATATAAACAGGTTGTTATATAAAATAATTTTTTAAAATATTATATACTATATTTATATTATATAAATAAATAATATTTTTAACTAAATTATTTATATCTAGAATTATTTTAATCTATATTTATATAATAGTATAAAATGTTATATATATAATATATTAATTATATAGTTTTTTAAGTAGTCTATTAAACAGCAGTATAATTAAAAGAATTTAGTTTATATTAGAAGAAAAATAAATCCTATAGTAATTTCTATTTATCTGTATTCTACAGTAGTTAGAAATAAGCCTACAAAATTATTATTTTTAAAATATAAATAATTGTTAATACTAATATTTTAAAATAAAATAACAGATTTTAAAAAACTTAATTGTATAGATATATATTATATTTTTTATAAAATTAACAGTATAGAAACTGTAATATTTTTTAGTAATTTTAGTAATAGTTAAACTATTAACTGTATTAGCAAAACCAGCAGATATACCAAATATATTAGTAAAAAAACTAAGAATAATAAAATTGAAATTTTTATAATAGTATTTTTAAAATTAGCGTTAGAATATAGCTTAACATTAAAATTAAAATAATTAAGGTAATTTATAGGTATAAAATTAGCTTTGTTAAGCCTAAGAACAGTATAGTTAGTTTTATTACTATAATAAAAATAATTATTATAATAAAAATAATTATTATAATAAAAATAATTATAATAATTAAAATTATTATAATTATAATAACTATAATAGAAATTGCTATATATATATTACTGTATTAAATTTTATCCTGCCTAAGCTATAGGAATACTCTAATTCTTTTTATTAATATAATAATTTTTAATTTAACTATATCTTTTTATATAAGAATATATATATAGAAAATACAGATGTATAGTATATATACAATTGAAGTAATTTTTTTATTATTAAACAATACTTTTATAGGGCCTTTTAAAGTTTTTGACAAATTAGTATTAGTATATCTCTTTACCCCTTTTTAAAAATTAAAAATATATTTAGTAATTAGTATTATTTATTTTAAGCTATATCTAAAATATCTTAATACATTTAGTATTTTTTAAAAAATTCTAGTTATACTCGGCCTGGGCCTGAGCTAGTAATAAATGATTTTTATAGAATAAATATTTAAAAAAGCAGCTACTTTAAATATCTTTTTAGGTAATTAAAGTATAGTTGTCAAGGAGCTGGCTGGCGTCTGGTCTTGGTCTGGCTGGGTGGTAGAAATAACAGTACAGACAGAACAATTCTCTATAACTGGTTCTCTAGTATATTCTTTAGCTACTAGATTAGACTATTTTTAGGTTTATAGATAAGATATAGCTTAAAAAGCTATAAATAGGATTAAAAATAAACAGGCAGTTAAAAGAATTATAGATTATATATAAAACAGTTAAAAAAAATAGTCAGATTATTAAAGTAAAATAAATTAAATAGATTAAATAAATAAAATAAGTAGAATAGATATATTAGATTTATACTATAATAGTATATCTTTTTTTTAAAACTAAGCTTTATTAAAGTATAAATTATAGTTTATTAAAATAACAGTAGTAAAAGTTCTTAACTATTTAATAAATATTTTTAAAGTAGTAGACTGGTTTAGCAGTTAGATCTGGATATCTAATCTACTTTATAATATATATTAATTAAAAATAACCACATTTTCTATAGTTTTAAATAAAATTAAAAATATTTTTAATTTTTTATTTTTTTAATTTATTAATTTTTATATAAGGCAGCAGAGGTTGGTGCTGGCCTGGAATAAGTTTTTTACTAACAGATATAAAAAAACTAGTATTAAATATAAAATATATTTTTATACTAAAAGATAAAACTAGTTAGTAGATATATAAACTAATAACTTTTTTAATTTTATATAATTTTAAAATATTTTAATTAAGCTTTTTACTGGGTTTTAGTATTTTAATATAGCAGATATTTAACTATACTTTCTAATTTTTTTTAAATTTTTTTATTAACTTATATTATTAATTTACTTATTTTATATATTAGGCTTAGGCAGTAGATATTTCTGCTTTAATAAATTTAATAATAGCTTATATTTTAGTAGTAAACTAATCTATATTTTTAGCAGCTGGGCTGTTTAAAATTACTATAAATTTAAAACTTATATAAAAATAAAAGCTGTAATTTATAAAAAATAAAATAGTTTTAATAGTATTAAAATAGGTTATATTTAGTATAAATTTAGCTACAAAAAGCTATTAGCTTTAGTTATTTTATAAATAATTTATATAAATATAAAAATACTATTTAAATATTATATTAATTTTTTTTATTTAGCTATTAATTTTTAAGTAGTATACTGTAGAAAGCTTGCTAATAATATCT
>NW_020291640.1:1156108-1215813 GCF_003184785.1 Aspergillus japonicus CBS 114.51 | reverse complement strand
ATAAATCTTATAAAATAGTTATTAAAAATAAAATAGGGCTTTTAAAAAAATCTAAATTATAATTAATAGCTATATAATATTTTATAAATAATTATATAGTTCTTCTTAAATTAGTAGCAGTAATAAGAATTTTTTATATACTATAGATATTTATAGTAGGGTAATTAATTACAGTAACTAAAAAAACTATAAAATAAGCTGTATTAAAATAAAATTATTAAATAAATTAATAGCTAATAAAATTAACCTTAGTATATAAGTCTAAGTTTATATAGATTTTAAAAGTATTTTTAAAGTAAATAGATATATTAAAGTAAATAGCAGTCCCTACTTTAAACTAATTTATTAAAAATATCAAAATTTCTTTAACTACTGCCCTTTTTTTATTAATTTTTATTTAATTTTATTTTTACTTTTTTAAAAATATTAATTAGCTAGATAATATTTACTATTATATTTATAGTAATAAAAAGTTTTTCTTTTCTAGTTTTTTCTATTCTAAAAGGGTTTTAAAGGGGAAAACTTATTGTTTAATTATAGGAATTCTAATTTTTAAAAGGCTTTATTTAAATAGTTTTTTTATTCCTCTGAATCTTATTTTTTTTTTAATTTAATATATTTTAATAATAGATAGTAATAGATACTATCTTCTTTCAGAAATCTAGTAATTTTAGTATATATTTATAAATATATTAACTAAGTTCCGGTACCAACTTTAAAAAAAAGGCTAGTATATATTTATTTTTTTATTTAGACTTAAAATAATATTTTAAAATATTTAAATAAAAATAAAACTTTTTTAAATTTTAATTAGTTTACTAATAGGCCTGTTTAAGCTGTTTTATAGTATCCAACTATAAAATAGCTGTATTTTAAATAAAAAAAAATCTATTAAATAAAATTATTTTATAATTTTTTAATATTTTAGTAGTTTTTTAAAAATTTTTTATTAATATATTAATACTATTTCTACTAATAGATAGAGTCCAGATAGCTAACTACAGCTAAAATTTTTTAATTTTTAGTATAATACTTTTAAAATATTTTTTTAAAGGTGTATTATAAATTACAAATCTATTCTATTCTCTATTATAAACTAAACTAAAAAAAGAAAATAGGAATTTTTTTAAATTTAATTTTTTTTTTTATATTCTAAAAATAAAGTTAAACTAGTACAGTATTATTATAGTTCTACTAATAATTTAATATTTTTATATTTTATTTAAAGAACTTAAATTTGCTTTTTTAATTACTTTAACTGCTTTAATTAATAAATAGTAGCTTATACTTTTTAAATATTTATTTAAATTAAATAATTTAATTTAAAAGCAGATAAAGTACTTTAAAGTAATTTTAATAAAAATTTATTAAATAATATATTATTTTTTTTTAGATAATTAAAAGTAAAAAGAATTAGAAATTATTAAAAACTACTTAATACAGTAGATATACTAGTTAGGTAAGACAAGTAAAATAGTTAAAAGTAGTTTTTTATTAATTTTAAAACTAATTTTTAAAAAATCTTTTTTTTTAAAGAATTCTAAAATAATATATTATATATAAAGGGAGGGGTAAGTAATATAGTAATATAAATACTTAGATTAAAAGCCCAGTAAATCAGTACAGATTTAGAAGCAGACTACTATAGTAGTAGATATAGGTTACTGTAGCAGGAGATATTGTATAATACCTAACCAGCATATCTACTGCATTAAGTAGTTTCTGACATAGATATACTATACTTTATAAAATACTTTTATAGAATCTAGTATAATAAAAATAGTATTTAATATTAAATTAATATACTAATAATTTTATACTAATAATTTTATACTATTTTTTATACTATTTAGAATAGTAATTATATTAATATAAAAATTATAAAAGCCGGGTTTTTATTTTTATTTAAATATATATAATATTTAAAAACTTAGATAAGCCCAGCTTTCCTAATTCTGGTAATAATCTATTTTTAAAATTATTTTTAAAATTATTTATATTTTTATTTTTACTGATATACAAAATAGTAATTATTTTATTTTTTTACTCTTTTAGTATAAAAATAATTAAATCTAAATTAAAATTATTAAAAATATTTTTATATTTTTTACTAATTATAAAATAATTAGTATATATTTTAAATATAACTGCTTTAATTATATTAAAATAAAGACAGCTTTAATAATAATAGTAGATATTTTAAAAACTATTAAATAAATATTTAATACTAATACTATTAGCTGTAACTAAAAGAAAATCTTTAGCTATTTAATAAAAAATAAAAAACTAGTTTAAGCAGAACTTTTAGTATATAAAAATATTAGTATATTTTATAGTATTTAAAATAGTATTAGTATAGACTAAGATATTTTAATAAGCTATATATTTTTAATATTTAAATATATTTTTAAGTTTTTTTAAATATCTCTACTGCAGGTAAAAGTTTTTAGTATTTAAAAATATTATAAAAAATTTTATTTAAGTCTAATAAAAATCTGGAGACTATTAATAATATATTAACAGCCGGGTTTTAACTATAATAAAAATAAAATATTTTTTTAAAAATAGTTTAGTACTTTTTATATTAGTTAATATTATTATTTAGCTATATATTCTTTTTAAACTTTTTAAGCTTTAATATTGGGTTTAGAATAATTCTAATTATATAAATATAGTTTTTTATTTAGTAAATATAATAGTAGTACTTTTAAAGCTTTTAGTATATATTTTTTAGACTTTTAAAAAAATCTTTTTTCTAAAGCACCCGCTTTTATACCAGTTAGTTAATTAAATAATTTAAATAATTAAAAAATTATTATAAATATTATAGATTTTATAAACGGTAGGTCTACTATTTTTAAATAAATAAAATATAAAAAAAAGAGTATAAAAGCTTAAAAAAATATTTTATCTATTTCTACTTAATTATAATAGAATAAAAATAATTAATATTATTATAGTTACAGTACTAAATAAAGCTTTAAATTAGTTAATAAAATTTAAATATTTAGTAAATTATAAAATAAGTTAAGTTCCAGTAGATTTTACAGTTAAAAAAAAAAAAAACTAAGCCAGATTTAAGTCTTTAAGTAAGTTAAATCTTTTTACAGTATTAAAAACTTATATTTATAAATTATATAATTTTCTAAATCTATAATTAAAAATTAGTATAGTTAATAAAAAAGTTTTAAAAGCTGTCTATAAAAGGTTTATACAGATAATTTTTAAAAAAATTATTTATATTAGCCTTTTATAAACAGCTTTTAGAATATATTTTTTTAAAAGTTGTTAAAATACTAAAAAAGACTTTAAAACTATTATTATTATTTTTTTATATATATTTAACAGTACTGTTTATAAGGGCTAAAAGGTGAAATAGTATAATAAACAAATAGCTTTTGCAAAGCCAAGGATACTAATATATTATTTTAAAATATTATTACTACTTTATTTAACTTGTAAAGCAGCTGCTGCTTTTAAGGGCAGCTACAGCTGGCTTACTTAGCTGTTATATAACTACTGCCTTAAATTATCTATATATATTTTTTTATAGATATCTATAAAGATTAAAAAAGCTTTTTAAATTTTTATAATTATTTTTTTTTATAAAAAAGTATTGCCTTTTACAGTAATACTATTAAAACCTTTATTTTATAAATATTTTTATAAAAAATTAAAATAGTAAAAAAATAGTTTACTATTTTATATTTTTATAAAAAATATATTATACTACTACTACTACTATTTTTATAAAGCTTTTTTACTAGTATATAATCTACTATCTACTAGTCGGCCTTTTTATAATAGCCTATAAATAGTCTTTTTTATAATTAAAAAAATCCTTTTTTAGTAAATAGTATTAAATCTTTTTTAATTTATTTATTCTAGCTGTTTAAAATACTTTACAGTTAAAACTAGCAGAGCTAATTTTATAAAAATAAAATCTTTTTTTATATAAAAAAACTTTTTTTTTAAACTTTTAGTTTTTTTTTTATAACTTTTTTTCTCTTTTTTTCTCTCTCTTTTAGTAAGTTTTTTTATATAGTGTTTTTTTTAGATATTTTTATAAGTTAATATTTAGTTAACTTTTTTTTCTGTAGTAGTATTTAAAATATTTTGTTAGTTTCTTTTATAAGGGCTTAGTTTTAATTTTTTTTTTATAAAATCTAATTAATTTTTTTTATAGTATATTATTTAAGCTCTATATCTTCAGGCCCTGTTAGTCTACCCTATTTTATTTTTTCTTATATAAATTATTTATAAATAGGTTTAGATTTAGCTAACTATTTATAGTATATTTTACTATTTTTTTTATTATAAAAAAATACTTTTATTACTGCTGCTGTTATTAGGCCTACTACTACTACTACTATAAATATATCTATTTTTATTATATCTACTACTACTATTATTTTAGTTTTTATTTTAGTTTTTAGTTTTACTAAAAACCCTACTGCTGCTGCTGCTTTTTTTTTATATACTACTATTTATATATAAAAAAATAAAATTTTTTAGTTTAAAATAATAAATATTATAGCAGCTTCTATAGTTTCTGCTTTTATATTTTTTAAATCTTTTTTATTTTTTATAAATATATTTAGGGCTAACTAGAATCAGCCGGCTTTCTATAAATAAGCTAATAATAAAAAGTAAAGTACTTTACTTTTTATTAAATTATTTTTTATAGTTTAATTTTTAGATTATTTAAAAATAATATCTGCTGTAGTATTTAGTCTTTTTTTTAAATAGATTTACAGCCCCTATTAGATTATAAACAGATTTAAATATATAAATTTATTATATAGTCTATACTATATATTAAATAGTTAGATTTTAAACAGCTGGCTATTTAAGTATAGTTTTATAAAAATATTTTTATAATTTAAGCTGGCCGGCAGCTGCTGTTTAATTAAATATATAAATACTATTATAATTTTTTTTTAAAAAAATCTTTTATAACTATATTAATAGAAAAATTAACTAAAAATATAATAACTATTTATATATAAATAGTAAATATTATTTTTTTTATAAAATAGTAGTATATTTTTATATATTTTAGCTATTAATTACTATAAATAAATACTATAGCTTATATTAGTTATATAAAATATATAGTTACAGATAGTTTATAGTTTATATTTAATTTAGCTTTTTTTTAATTATTTAATTAAATTTTTTATATTTTTTATAAGGTAAATTTTTTATAAATCTATAGATAATATAGGTTTACAGCAGATTTTTAAATATTTTTTTTATTATAATATTTTTTTTATTTAATTAGGATTTTTATAATTTTTTTATAGTATTATAAATTTAGTAATATTTTTAAATAGTATTTACAGTTGTCTAAACTTTTATTTCTTTTATAAAAAATACTTTTATAAGTCTATTTTTTTTATTATATAATATTTATAAAGTAAAAATATATAAAAAATATTATAAATCTAAAGATCTATAGATAATTTTAGTTTATAAATCTGTTTATTTATTTTTTTAATTATATAAAATAGTCTATAATAGTACTGGTCTAGTTTTTTATTTAGTCTTTTTTATAGTAAGTTTTTTATAAAAAGCTAAAGTTTTTGGTTTACTATAAAAATAGTAGTTTTATAACTTTTATTATAAAAGTTTTTTTAATATCTATAAGTCTACTTAAAATTTACAGCTTTTTTTTTTATTTTTTTAATTTTTTAAAAATATTATTTTAGTTTTTTTATAGGATTGTTTAGTATTTATAAGTTAAGTACTATTATCTACAGATATTATAAAATTATTATAAAAAATAAAAAATACTTAGTTAATACTTATAAAAATTTATTATAAATAAATTTTATAAATAGTAGTATTTCTGTTTAATTATTTTATTTAAAGTTAATATAGTTTTATAGGTACTGTTTTAATATACTATTTATTTTTTTTATTTAACTATTTATTTATAGGTAGTAGACTGTACTTAAGCCTTATTTAATTATAAAAATATAAATAAAATTTAACTAAAAATTTTTTATAAAACTAGTTTATAATTTATAATTACTTTTCTAAGTATTTTATACAGCTAAAAGATTTTTTTAAAAAAGATTATTATAAGCCCTTTTTTTAATAGTATTTTATAAATTAGAATAAAATAAGCTATTTTACTAAATTAGTTTATTATAACTATAATATTATTATAAACTTTTTATAAATTTTTACTTTTATAAATATTTATAGATAAATCTATAATAAAGTCTATAGTTACTTTTTTTCAGAATTTTATAGCAGATAGAAGTAGTTTTAATAATTTTTATTATTTTTTTATAGATTATTTATTTACTTTAATATACTTTATATATATAGTAGTAGTTTTATATATATTTAGCTAATTTTAACTACTAAAATCTTTATAAATCTAACTTTTAGATTTTTACTTTTACAAAATATTTTATAATAGAATTATTATATAGTTTTATAAAAATCTTTAGTTTTAGCTGGTAGTTATCTAAAATATATAACTTTTTTATAAAATAAAATAATATTTAATTAATATTTTATTATAGATTATTTTTTTTATAAATATTTTTTTTATAAAGTAAGCTGCCTCTGCAGTTTTTCTTTTATTTTACTTAAAGTATTTTTTTATAAGATTATTGTTATACAGCAGCTAAAATAACTTTTATATAAAATTAGTAAATAGATTTTTATAGTATATACTTTTTTTTATAATTACTTTTATTATTTTTATATAGAATTTTAGCTAGTTTAGATCTGCTGTAGTATTTTTTACTAATAGTACTTTAATTTTTATAAAAGTAGCTGTACTTTTCTTTAAATTTAAAAAATTATTTAATTATTATAGTATTATTTTTTTAAATTTTTTATAGTCCTTTTTTATAGTTTTTTTTATAGTTAAATTATTATAATAAAATATCTGCCGGATTCCGCAAATCCAGTCTATATATTAAAAAAAATTTAAATACTATAAAATATTATATTTATCTAATCTACTTTATAAGAATTTTTATTAATTATAAAATATTTAAAATTTTTATAATTTATAACTACTTCTACTGGGTGCTCTGTACCCTTAAGCTAATATTACTATTTTTTAAATAATTCTATAATTATAAAAAGCTTTTAATTATAAATACTGTAGTTTTACTCTATAGAAATTATTTTTTATAAGTAGAATACTACTAGTTTTTATTAGTTTTTTTAGTTTTTTTATAATAGTATTCTACTAATTATAAAGGCTGAGGTATTTGTTTTAATTTATAAAAGTTTTTTTTTTTAAAATATACTATAACTATATTTTTTATAAATATATTTTTTAGCTTTTAAAAGCTTTTATAAACTTTTAGTATTAAAAAATTATATCTAGTTTTTTTTTTTTTTATAAAATATTTTAGTAAAGTTTATAATTAGTACTGTAATTTATAAATACTATTTAATAAAATATCTATATTAACTTATAAAGCCTATAAATTTTAATATATTTTTTATATTTTATAGCTTAGACTAATTATAAATAGTTATAATATATTCTAGTTTTATATAAATATTCTTACAGCTAATTAAAAATTTTAAAAAATTAATTTTTATTACTATAAAACAGTACTTATTTAGTTTTATATATAATTTTATATTTTATAATATTTTTAGTATTTTATAAATCTATATCTTATATATTTTTAGATTTTATAAATATACTATAATATTATTTAAATAAATAATTATAAAGTTATCCAGATATTCTGTAAATAAAAAATTTATAGAATTTTAAAATTCTTTAGATATATTAGTTAATTTAAATAGTATAACTAAATACTTTAATAGTCTATACTTTATTTAAAATACTATTTTTTATTTATATTTTTTTATAATTCTAATTTTATAATAGATTTTATATAGGTTTAGCTGTATAAACTAAAACATCTCTATAAGTTAATTAATATATTTATTAATTTATAATAATAAATAAATATTTTTTACTATTTATTTTTTTAATTTATAATAGTTTATATATATTTATAAAATTTTATTTTTTTTATTATAAATAAAACTAATATATCTACTGGCAACTTAAAATACTAAATCTATTTTTTTATAAATATTTTTTATAAATAGTTTTATAGGATTTTTTTATAAATAATATTTTATATACTTACCCCAGCTTTGGATAGAAATTTTTATAAAGGTTAATTTTTAAATTAATTTTTAGCTTTTATACAGGTAGATTTGCAGCTTTTTTTTTATAAATACTATTTTATATTTATAGTACTATATTAGTATTTTTTAGTTAATAGTTATTTTATAAATTTTTTATACTATTACTAAGTAAAAATTTATTTTTATAAGATTTTTTATTATAATTTTTTTTACTGCAACCTATAGTACTTTTCGTATATAATATTTATAAAACTAAAGTTTATACTTATTAAATTTTATAATAGACTTTTACTACTTTATTTAAAGTATTTTTAGAGTTATTTTATCTATTTTTAATATTATAATTATAAGATCTGTTTAGTTTTTACAGTATTTATAAGTATTTTTTAAATATACTATAAATATTATTATTTTTTTTAACTGTATATTTTTTTACTTAAACTTTTTTATAATTATTTTTACTAAAACAGTTGGCTATTTTATATATTTAGTAAATATTACAGATACTAGATTACCTCTGCTCTACTATTTATAATAATTTTTATTTTTATAAAATTTTTTTTTATTAAAAATCAGCTATTTTTTTAGTTTTAAACTAAAGTAGATTATAATTTTAATTTAGTCTAAAGCAGATACTGTAACTTTATTTATTAATTACTTTATAAATAGTTTAATTAACTAGTAATTTTTTATTTAGTAATTTTTTTATTTATAATTATAGTAAACTTTTAATCTAGGGGCCTCTGTAGGTGCTTATAGTATTAAAAAAATTACTTTAGTTTTTAAACTTTTTTTATAAAACTATTAGTTTAGATTTTTAGTTTTTAAATTTTATCTGTAAAAGCAGTAGGCCTATAACTTTTTTTAAAATTTATTTATAAAATATCTTATTTTTTATTTACTTATATTACTAATTTAGTACTGGGTATAATTTTATAAATAGTATAATAAATTTTTATTTAGTTATAAAAAAAATCTACTGTATATAAATCTTTCTCTAGACTGTAGAAGAAAAAAATATAAAAAATAAATATAGTTATATAATATTAATATTTTATATTTTATAATCTAATTTAGTTTCTATTTTCTTATATTTTTATAAATAGGCAAACTCTGGTTTTTTTTTATAAAACTTAGTTTTAAATATTTTTAATTAGATTTTCTACTATTTATTTATAGAATTTTTTAACTGTATTTTAAAAAACTTATAAAAATCAGCCTATTTTTTTTATAGTAGAATTCAGCTGTCTTACCTTTTTAAAGATTATTTAAAATATAATTTAAATAGGCTATTATAATATATATTTTATAGCTTTTATTTTAAGTATTAGTTTTTATAATTAACTTTTATTTAGTAATAAATATATAATAAGTAGTATAGTTATAGATACTATATTATTTTTTATCTATAAATAGATTAATATATATACTAGTTTTTTTAGTTTTTATAGTACTAGAATTAAAGTCTTGTAAATTTTTATATAAATATTTTTTATAATATTAATTTCTAGCTGTTTCTACAGCTTATTAATCTATTTAAATAAATATAAATATTTATAAAAATTTTAGATTAAAACCTATATTTTTTTTCTAGTATAAATAATTTATTTTCTGCAGTTAATATATAGTTTTTTATAATTAGATTAAAAAAATTACTTTTAGTTTAGCTTTATAAATTATATCCAGCTATTATTTACTAGGCTATTTTACAGAATATTAAATAATAAAATTATTAATACTAAAAAGTAAAATAATATAATAAATAAATAGCTTTTATAAAGCTAAAAATATTAATATATTATTTTAAAATATTATTATTACTTTATTTAATTTATAAGGCAGCTACTGCTTTTAGGGGCAGCTGCAGCTGGTTTACTTAGCTGTTATATAACTACTGTTTTAGATTATCTATATACATTTCCCTTTGCAGATATCCACAAAGGTTGGAAGGGCTGTTTAGGCCCTTACACTGTTTAAGGCTTTAATCCAAAGTTTTTATAAAAAAGTATTAACTATAAACTAAATTATATAAATAAAATAAAAAATATAATACTGGCTTTAAATAATTTTTAAAAAATTAGAATTAGTTAAGATATTATAAAGTTGGGTACTTTAGCTAAGCTAAGTTTAAAATTTAAATAAAATTATACTAAATATTAAACTATTATTACTAGTATTATTAGTTATTATACTTAATAATTAATAAAAAAAATTAAATTTATATAAAACTAATAGAATAATTACAGCTAAATTTTTATTAGTATAAAATCTAAATACTAGTTAAAATCCTAGTAAAACTTTATAGTAATCTATATCTTCTATTAAAAAGTATTTAGTTAAAGTAAAAAATATTTTTTAATTAAAGCTGATTCAGCAGTCTACTGTAATTAATATATATTTAATATTTAAAAATTTTAATAATAACTATATATATATTTTTTAACAACTTTAAAAAATATTTTTTAATCTATACTTAATTAAAAGGGCTTAGTTTTTAGTAGAAAAATAAAGCAGTAAAATTAATTATCTATTTAAATTAAATATACTTAACTATTTAGAATAGTAGATAATAAATAATTATAAAATATAAAATTTTATTTAAAAAAACCCTGTTTATTATAGGCTGTAAAGGCCTAGAAAAAAATAATTATTAAAAAAAATTTATTTTAAAAATATAAAAAAATATTTATAATAGCCTTTTACTTAGTATTTAAATAATTATATATTTAAATATAACTAATAATATTTTTTTATAACTCTTATAAAAATAGTAGCTTATAGAACTAGTTTCTAAATTTTTAAATTCTAAATATTATAAAATATAAAAATTTACTTTATAATAAATATAAAAAATTTTATTAAAAAATAATATACTTTTTTAAAAACTATTTTATATTTTTAATAATAACTTTTTTTAACTAAAGATAAATAGTAGTTTCTAAGTATATATATAAGTTCTAAAAAAATTATCTTTTATTACTAATTTTAAAAAATAAAAATTTTATTTTAAAAAAATAAATTTAAAATAATCTTTTAATTCTTTGCAACATATATAATCTTAAGATTTAAAAAAAAATAAAAAAAACTAACTTAAAAAACTTATTTTAATTTAGAAATTATTATAGTTTATAAAAATTTAAAAAATAAAAAAAAAGCTTAGTATTATTTTTTAAAAATAGACTAAATAACTGTAGTTAACTTATAATTCTAAAACTATTCTATAAATAGTAAATATATAAAAATAAAAGTAGAAAACTTTTATAAAAATAATATTATTTTAGTTATAAATATATTTTTATATAAATATAATTTATTATATTTTTATATACTGCTAAAAGTATCTGCAGTGTTTTTTAAATCTAGCTGTTTTATAAGTAAAAAATTATATTTAAAGTTTAAAAATATAAAAAAAATTTATTTTAAATAAAGCTTAATTAAAAAAAATAAATTAAAATATAAAAAAGTTTTAAAAAGAACTGTTATAAAAGTTAATTAAAATTTAGTATCTAGTTTTTAATTAAATAGTTTTTAGTAAATACAGTTATTAAAAAAACTAAATAAGTATAGTCTAGGTTTTATTTAAAAATTTAATTTATAATATATAATTTAGCTTTTTTAAATAAAAAAAATTAATAAACTATTAAACTAAAATTAAAAAAATAAAAAGTAGACTAAAGACTATATAATTATTTTTAATAATTTAATTAAAAATAAATATATAATTTTAGTAGTTTAATATATTATAGTTAAAATATACAGTTTAAATAAAACTATAATTATATATTTTTTTTTATATTTTATACTATAACAGCTACTAATTTATAAAAAGCTGAATTCTATTAATACTACTAGAATTTTTTATTATTTTTCAAAAATATAAATAATAAAGATACTATTTTTTTAAGTTATTTTTATTTTATTTAATAAGCTTTTTTTTATATATTTTTTAATAATAGTTTAGATAGCTAGATTAATAACTATTTAACCTAGATATATTTTAACTATACTAAAACTAAAAAAAATATAGTAAATAAATTTTAATATTAAAAATAGTTAAAATAGTTAATTATTTAGTTTTTAACTATACTGTAGTTAGGTATAAAAAAATTTTTAATCTAACTATAATCTAGTAGTTAGGTATAAAAATTCTAATTATGTTGCCGATCAAGGGCTTAAAGAAACAATGATTTATAAAATAGATGCTTAATTAATTCCTTCTACTTTACTATCTTAACAGCTAACTATATTCCTGTTTGGGCGGTAGAAAATAGTAGAATAATATTATATTAGTCTTGCTTTAGCAAGCTGAGTATACAATACTTTTTTTTATAAAAAAATAAAAATATATTAAACAGCCGACTGCAATATATAAACTAGTTAATATATTAAAAAAAATATAAAAAAAAAAACTAACTGTAATACAGAACTTAATATCTAAATTAACAGAAGTAATAAATAAATAAAATTATAGTCAACTTAGCAAAGTCCGGGAAGTCTTTTATAAATTAAGTTGTTAAATAACTACTGTTTTAAAGGCTTAGAACAGAAATTATAATTATCAGTATTATTAAAATCCAAAAACTATTTTTTAATATTATAAAGAATATACTATATGTAAGGGGTGAATATAGTATTAATAGTCTTTTTTTTAGTAAAAATATATATTTTTAATACAGTTATACAGGGTCCCCAGATATTATTTTTAATAAAATAAGAAAAATAGTATTTTTTCTATAGAAGGCCTTTAAATACCGGGGTATTTTTTATATTTAAAGGTAAAGTAAAACCAAAAATATTTAAAAAATTTTTTTTATAATCTTAATGCTTAGCTTTTTTTAAATAAAATAGCAGTTGACAACCCAGTTATAAAGTCTTGCCTAATTAACATCTATATTTTTAAAAAATATTAAGATAACAAAAGTATTGTTTTTATTATTAAATAAGGGGTGTATAAATTTTTTGTTATTAAAATTAGGATTTTTTACTTTTCTTTTCTTTTTATTTAATAATACTTTTTTATCTGTTTTAACTTTTTTTTAAGAGTATTCCAAAATCTCTTTGTACTCTGGATATGTTTAGAAAAAGCCTTGGCGGCCGGAATAATATAATTTTTTAACTTTATCTAATTCTATACTTTATTTACCCAGTTATAAAAAAATATTTTTCTAAAAAGCTTCCTATAATTAATTTACTATTCTATATTATTTTAAATAAAAGTATTTTTTTTAAGTTTATTAAGTTTCTCAGCAGACAGCTTAACAGCTGTATAAATAGTATTTACTTTTTAGTCCACAACTTTTTATTACTATATAAATATATTTTTATTATAATTTTTTATTATTTTTTTAGCTTATATAATCTACTCTGGCATCAGCTTAAGGACCTTTTTTTTAATTTTATACTTTATTTTAAACTCTAGAAGAAAATTGTAGTTTTTAAAATTATTTTTAAAAAGATTTTTACTGTACTGGTTAATAATATAATACAGATTTAACTTAATCTACAACTGGTAAAAAATATATATAATAAAATTATTATAAATTATTTTATATTAGTAAATATATATACCACCCTATATTTAACTGACTAGAAACCTTAGTAGTTTCAGTTTAATATAGATAGGCAGCAGGGGAGGCAGTAGAAAGTATTAAAAAAGTAGATTAGCTAATATTATATAATTAATAAACTAAATAACTAATATTTTTTTATTAATCTTATAGTCTAAATAATCTGCTGGAATATCTGGGATCTAATTAGTACCCCAGTAATCTACTACCTTTTTATTATTCTTTTTAAATATTTTATTAATTTTAAAATTTAATAATACAAGGTGTTTGTCTGGATCAACGGATGCAGGGGTATATAAAGTTAAAAAAGGGATTAGTATATATAAAGTTACTGGTTTTTTAAAAGTTATAGATACAGAACAGCTTTTTATTATTATAAAAAAAATAGAATTATATTTTTTTAGGGTGTTTTTTATAGAATTATTAAAGTCTAAATAAAAATTTAATATATACTTTTTTAGTTTCAGTTTAATATACTTAGATTTTTTCTTATAATCAGATTTAGAATCTGGACTATTTTATTGTAAGCAGTTAAGAATAGAGCCGAAATCCAATCTAAAATTAGATATTATTTTAAAACAAAGTCTAGGGAGTCTATAAAAAAAAAAGAAATTATCAAGTTAAGCTGGATTTATTTTTAGAAAAATACTAGTTTTTTTAATATTATAATATTACTGTTGCTGTTCCGGCTTTAACACAAGTTTTTTTTTATTAAAGCAGATATATTTTATTATAAAAAAAAATTTAGAAAAAGTAAAAATTAATACTTCTTTTTTTTACTAAGTTTTTTTTTTTATTAAGCTAGTCCCGCTTGGCAGGGGTTATCTAAATATTTTAAATAATTTTTACTTTTATAAATTTATATATTTTAAAGAATAAAAATATAAAAAAAACAGGCTGTAATATTAACAAAAGAAAAAAAAAAGAAATAACAACAGTATAAAAAAAAAGAAAGAAAAGGGAAAGTTAGAATAGAGGGTGTATTATAATAACAGCAAAATAAAGTTATTAATATAATAGTAAAGTAAATAATTACTATTACTGTAGACAACCTTAACTATATATAGAAATATATATAATATATATTGGCCTACCCAGATTTAGACTAGTACCAGTTAATTAAAAATAATATTAATTATATTTTTTAACTAACTGCCTTATATTTTGCAGATCTTGTTTTTTATATTAGATATTATATTTATCTATATAACTAAGCTACTTTACTAAATATTTAAAAATACTGTTTTTTAGGTGTTGGCTAAGTAAACTCTTAATTTTATATAAGTCTTTAGTTACTGAATTAGACTCTAAAAGTATTTAATTAAATAAGTTTTTTTAAAGTATATTTTTTAACTTCTGTATATATAGTTTAAAATAAGTAATACTAATAAGTGGATAAATTTACAAGCCTAAAGATAATTTAATAAAATATACTAATAATAGTTTTTTTTTAAAACTTTAAAAAAACCGGTAAATATATTGTTAAGCTTTTTTTTTAAAACTGCAGAAGTCTTATAGCCTTAGTAAAAACAAAGTTTTACTAAGTTATTTTTTTTAAATACTATATTTTTATATTATATATTATACTAATACTTTATATCTATTTGTGTAATCTGCAGTACTTTAATTACTATTATATAAACTATAAAGTTTTACAGATATTTACTATCTACTGGTTAAATATATATTAATATACTAAAATTTATAGTTATCAGTAGCTTAATACTATATATTAATATATATAAAAATAACTGTATAGATATATTTTTATATAAATTTAGAATTGCCTACAGTTAGGGGAGCAGTTTAAACTACTTAATTATATCTGTTAAAAAGGCAACTATATATTATAAAAAGATTTCTATTATTTAGTTAATTTTTTTATTTTATTTATCTGCTTATATATAGCTTACAGTAGTAAACTATTATTTTATACTAAATAATTTAAACCATACCCTCTACAAATTAGAAAAAAACTTTAAATTTCTATTACTAATTAGAACTTTAGAAATGTCCTAATCTCTAAGTATAAGTTTTTTAAATAGTAGTTTAGCCTACTGTATTATATTTTAATTATATTAATCTAGTATAATTATTATATACTTAGTATATTTACAGATAATAGTAAAAATAATATTATAATTTTTTTTACCTCTACTGTTAAAAAGTATAGTTACTATATTAATTATAAGAGTATAGAAAGGAATTAGTAGTAATAAAATTAGTTATAATTATTTATAAAAATAATAATATAGGACTTTTTTATTTTTATACTTATAGTAATATACAATATACTGTTTAATCCAGTACCTGTATAAAAAAAAGATTAAATCTTACAGATTTTTAATTATACAATCTTTACCGGGGTAACTAAATATATTATACATATTTTTAAAGGTTTTTTTTAATATAGTACTTAGTATATATAGAAAATACTGTATATTAAAAAGCAGTTTATTATATAAATAAAAGAATAAGTTAACTTTTACTTATACTTTTTTATTTTAATTAATTTAGTTAATAATTTTTAACTATTTAAAGTTATCTGTGTATACCTTATAAATATAATTTTTAAAATTATCTGCTAAATATACTAATAGAATTACAGATTTATACTATAGTATATCTAGATAAAAGTTGTTGTTGTCTGTAGTACCAGTTATAAATAATTATAATTTTAAAAGTATATTAAAAATAATATATAGTTTTTTTAGTTTATATACTACAGTTAGTTAAAAAGACTATAGATATTAGATAGTATAAATTAGATACAGATTAAGCTGTATTATTAAAGTTAATATTAGTAAGATTTATTTAAAAAAAGATTTAATAATCTAATAATCTGTATATACAACTGTTTTTTATACAGTTTAAATTAAATACCTGTATTTATAAACTGTTTATACTAATTCTAATATTTCTAATTTAGTTAGCCAGTAATTGTATTCTGCTGTATTTAATTTTTAACTTAAAAATAGTATTGGTTGTACAGTTTTTATTAGTAGAAGCTTAGCTGGTATCTAATTCTTATTATATTTTAGGCTTATTAAATTATTAAATATAATATAAAAAAGCATTACTTTTATATCTTTTTTTTAAATATATTAATATTAATATAAAGCACCCTTAACTTATTAAAGTATATTAAAACTGGCTTTTATTATATAATATTTTTAATTGCTTAGAATAACTAGAGTTTTATATCTATTAGGTTAGTAAATAGTACTTTAGCAGTTTAATTATATTTTATAGTTTTTTCTAGGCTATTTAGAATTATCTTTACTAGTAAGATTTTCTACTGTTATAATAAATATATTATTTTAGTATAAAAAGGTATATAGTCTTTTAGCTAGTTTATTAAACTAATAAAATAATTAAATTTAATAAATATTTTTAAAAAGTTAAGCTTTAAGATTGCTGCTACCTTTACATTGGTTATTATTATACTAAAAATATTAATATTCTAGCTAAAGATTTTAATTAAAAAAAAGCCTAAAAAAAACTTGTCTGGGGAAAGTATAATATATATTTTTTTATATTTATTAAAAAATTAGTATAAATATTATAAATACTTTTTAAATTCACTAAAAAAAAAAAATAAAGTTGTTAATATAAATATAAAAAAATTTCTGTATTTGTTAAAAAAGATCTTTAACTTAGTATTATATATAAAAAATTAAATTTAAATAGCCTATAAGGCAGATTTTTAGAAGTTTTTATTTTTAATATAAAATAATATCTGTAAACTGCCAACTATTAGAGTAAACAGGCTATTAGTAGAATATCTTAATTATATTAAATATAAAAAAATATACTATACTAATAAATACTGTAATAATATCTATCTATATTAAAACTAGATAGATATTTGGAATTATTAATATATTTAAAACTTAAATATTAATAACTAAACAGAATTTTAACAATTTCCAGCCTGTATTATTAATAATAATTTTTATAACTATAAAAACTAAAGTATCTAATAGTATAAAGTTTTTTAAACACCCTATACAGTTTATTTTTAAAAGTTTATTAAAGATATTATTAACTGCCCTTTAATATATTAGGCTAAGTTTATAGATTTTAGCTGTTCTACTCAGCTTATTTTTCTATTTTTTATATAATAAAATACAAAGCCAGCAATCTATTGGTATTTTAACTATATTTTTATTTATTTAGATTTTAGAAAATTTTTGTATTAGTTTTTTAAGTTTATACTGCTATTTAATTATACTATAAACTATAATACTAATACTTAATTTTTTTTTTATTATAAAATTAATATTAAATTAAAGCTTACTCTGTATTTTTAGTAAAACTACAGTTAGATTTTTAAGTAAGTTTTATAATTTAGAAGTTGTATAGTAGACTACAGTAGTATTAAATTTAAAAATATAACTAAATCTAGTATAGTACTTAATAGTAATTAGCTAAAAGAATAAATTAGTTGCTATTATACTTACAAAATTTATATTTATAATATAAATAAAAAAAATTATATTTATATACTACTTTAGTTTAAAAATATAATTATAATTTTTTATTAAGTTAAGTAGACAGATTAGAAGTGCAACTTTACTATATATAAAAATAGCAATTTTCTTTTTAATAAATACTAGGCGCGTTTGGCGGTGGTCTGGCTTAAAAATAATTATTAAAAAAAAATTACTTTTTAGTAGTATACTACTTTAATAAAATAACTATTAAAGTTAATTTTAAATTTATACAGTTCCAGCGTATTGCATCTAATAAGAAGGTAGGCTTTTAAATCTTAGATTAAATATATATTTATATATATATAAATAAGGGCTAACTTATTATTAACTTTAGCAGAAATTAAAATAAAAACTATAATATATTTTATACTATTAAATTTTTACTTAACACCTTAGATATATACTGGTTTAGTAGTATTTATTACTTAAAAAAAAAATTTAGTAGCAAGCCAGTATTTATTAATTATAAATATTATATACTCTAAATCCAAGTATATAGTGTCTGTCTTATTATTAATACAAATTTTTACTATAGTATACCTTTAGTTTTTAAAAAATTTACTAGATTTTAGTGCCTTAAAGAATTTATCTGCCTTAATAATAAAAATATCTATATTTATATAAAATATACAAGATTTACAGTTTATAATATATATATATAGTATATTATTAAAAATAAAAAATATTAAACAGTCTAAGTATTAGAGGTTAAATATATTGCAGTATTTATAATAGTTAAAAGTATCTTTATTTTTATAATAATTATTAAAGTAATAGACTTTATTTTTATTATATTTTTAAGTATTTTAGATTCTATTATATATACAGTCTACCTGGCTATATTAAAAATATCTGCTATAAATAAAATTACTATTACTATTAATATTAGTCTTATTATAATATATTTTTTAGGATTTATTTTTATTATAGTTTTAATAATTATAGTTATAGTAGTTGCAGCTGTAACAGTAATTATATCTATAATTATTATATTAATTTTTACAGTTATTATTACAGTTATAAATATATTTATAATTATTATTATAGTAATTATTATAGTTATTATATTTATTTTTACAGCAGCTATTTTAACAGTTATTTTAGTAATTATTTTAGTAATAATTTTAGTTAAAAAATCTATATAAGTCTATTCTATAGGGTTTATAATAGTAACAAATACTATTCCAGTTATTAAAACCTTAATTATAGCAATTATAGTCCTAATAATTATAAGTATTTTTATAAAAGTAATTCTTTTAGATTTTATTTTTTATACTTAGATTATACTTATTTTTTTATATAATAAAGCAGAAATTTATCTTATTACCAAATTCTTTAAATATAGTGCCTTATTTGGGTTTTTTAATATTTTTACAAAGTTTAGGATTAATATAATACTATACCCTAATTATAATATTATATTTATTTAATATACTATATATTCTTACCAAACTGGTGATCTTAGAGATATATACTATTAAAAATTAGTTAAAATAAATATTTTATACTATATATCTGCAGTTGTTAAGTTACTTTTAAAGTTAACTATCCAGAATTTTCCAGTAAGCCTTAATTACAGCTATTTAATAATTAATATTTTTAAAATTAATTAAACTAATTTAATAAATCTTATTAATTTACTATATCTACTATATAATAGTATTGCTGCAGAATAGTATATTTATATTTTAACTTATAATTATAATATTTTTAATAAATAATATAATATAAAGTTATTGGTAGAATACCTGGGCAGTATAGTAGTATATCTTTTTATTATATTTAACTAAATTACAGTATCCCTAACTAAATAGTATATTTAGAAAGAAATAACTAATATTTAATATATACTACTATATATTATTAATAATTTAAAAACTATTCTAAAATCTATTATATACTTAATTATTACTATTATTATTATTCTTATTTTTATAAACTGGAGCTAGTAGGGGCGGTAGTAGAAAAAAAAATAGTATTATATTCTACTAAACTTTATATTATTAATAATATTATTTATATATTTTTAGTATATCTGCTATTACTTATATTATTATTTTTTAAAACTGTACTTTTTAAGTGTTATTTATCAGCTTAGCTATAGTCTATATAAAACTATTATTTAAAATAGTAAAATTATTTAAAAAATTAACTTATATAAATATATTAAAGTATTAAATATCTGTTTAAGTATCTTTATTAATATAGTTACAGCTAAAAATTTAAATAAAGAAGTTATAGTATTAATTTAGCAACTATATAAATACTATTAATAAGTTAATTAATACTTTATATAAAAATAGACTTAGTAATTTAATCTTATTAAAAAGTTAAACTGGTTTAGGATATTAAACTTAAGAAGAAATAGAAGAAATAGGTATCTTAATAAATATACTAAATATATTTAAACTAGTAAATAGTAAAGTTTTTAATTTTAAAAAAGTAAAAAAAATATTTATTTATAAAAAACATCTACTTCTGCTTCGGCAAAGGAAGTAGTTGTTAAAATAAAAAAAATAAGAAATAATAACAATAAAACAATTTTTTAAATTTTTTTATTACTATTTTAAAAGTTTTTTTATTATTTTATTTAATAGAATATATATATTTAGGTTTAGAATTACTGTAGCTGTAAATTTTTAACCTCTGGACTTCTAGTAGTAATTAGCTTATAATTATTTAAGCTGCAGTTAAAATATCTGTAGCTACATTTAACTTTCTATAACTGGTTTTAATAAAGCAGAGTATATAGTATATAGTTAAAATAACATCTTTTAAATATATTAATATATAAAAGAGTATAGTTATATATAACTTTTAAAAAAACAATTATATAATCAGTAGAATTAGAATTATAATTAATTATATAATCTATATATAAACTGTTTATACTGTTGGTGGTACTAATTAGTTGGATCCTATAAAATAGTAATATACAACAGTATTAAAAAATATAAAATATTAAGAAATTAATAAATAAAAAATAAAAAAAGATTAATAATACAACTTCTAATAAACAGGGAAACAAGTAGCTGGGGAAAGGCTGGAAGATATTTAGTAGTACTATAAATATTCTACTAATAAAATACTTATTTAAATAAATAAATTAACTTAGAAATACTTTTTTAATAATTTATTAAATTGTTTAACTTTTAAATGTTCTGAGAATTGTTACTGGGATATACTACCAGTATTACTAATTAAAAGCTTAAAAAAATAATAATTTATAAAATAAATATTTAATTAATTTCTTCTACTTTGCTATTTTAACAGCTAACTATATTTCTGCTTAGGTGGTGGAGAATGGCAGAATAACATTGCATCAGTCTCACTCTGGCAAGCTGGGCATGCAACAAATTAATCTGACCTGACCTGGCTGTTAGCCACTCTACCGCCTGGCAGTGGTGGCGAACTGGCGAGCCTAAGGCTGCCAACTGGCCAATCTGCCCACATTGTTAACAATTACTTATATCTAAAGTATTATAACCCGCCTTAAAAATATTTAAAAATTTATTAAGGCTAATATTACTAATTTTTAAAAATAATAAGCTATATAAGCTAACTGTTACTAAAAAGAAATCTTAATCCAGCCAGAAAGCAGAGTATATATTAATTATTTAAACTAAAACTAGAAACAACTATCTAAAAAGCTAACTAATAAATAATAAAGATTTTAAAGTAAAAAGAAAATATTTTTATATACAATTATCTACTAATATTAAAGTATATCTAATATTCTATTTTAAAAAGTTTTAGTCTGTATTAATTGGTAATCTACTACTAAAATAAACTTAAAACTAAGTAAAACTAATAAATATAAATAAAAATATAAAATATAAAGTAGATAAAATTCTTAACTTTTATATATAATAAAAGCCCTTAATATACTAAGTTAAATAAAAAAATTTAAATAAACTATATTTAATATAATATTCTGCTAATAATTTATAAAATACTTCAGTACTTTTAAAAAGTTTTTATATTTTTTATCTAATAAGCTCTAGTTTTTTAAAAAAACTCCCAGCCTGGCTAAAAGCTGCTGTAGAAAAAGCTTTTAAATCTAATTATTTTAATAACAACTTTATATATAAACTTAAAAAATATGTACAGTCTACTATTATACTGTAAAAATAATTCTAAAATAGATCTAAAAAGTATTGTTTACCTACAGATAGTTAAGGCTAACCCAGGTAGAGTGGCTAACAGCCAGGTTAGATTAGATTAATTAAAATTTTTATATCTAACTACTAGATTATAATTAAATTAAAAAAATTTTTATATCTAACTATAGTATAGCTAAAAACTAAATAGTTAACTATTTTAATTATTTTTAATATTAAAATTTATCTACTATACTTTTTTTAGTTTTAGTACAGTTAAAGTATATTAAAATTAAATAGTTATTAATCTAGTTATTTAAACTATTACTAAAAAATATATAAAAAAAAGCTTTTTAAATAAATTAAAAATAACTTAAAAAAAATATTTTTATTATTTATATTTTTAAAAAATAATAAAAAAAATTTAATAGTATTAATAGAATTTAGCTTTTTATAAATTAGTAGCTATTATAGTATAAAATATAAAAAAAAATATATAATTATAGTTTTATTTAAACTATATATTTTAAATATAATATATTATATTATTAAAACTATATATATATATTTTTAATTAGACTACTAAAAATAACTATATAGTTTTTAATCTATTTTTTATTTTTTTCATTTTAGTTTAGATAGTCTATTAATTTTTTTTATTTAAAAAAGTTAAATTATATATTATAAGTTAAACTTTTAAATAAAACCTGTACTATATTATTTATCTAGTTTTTTTAATAACTATATTTACTAAAAACTATTTAGTTAAAAATTAGATACTAAATTTTAGCAGATTTTTAGAACAGTTTTTTTTTAAAACTTTTTTAGACTTTAATTTATTATATTTAATTAAGCTTTATTTAAAATAAAAAAAGTTTTTATATTTTTAGGCTTTAAATATAGTTTTTTATTTATAAAACAGCTAAATTTAAAAAGTACTGCAGGTATTTTTAGTAGTATATAAAAATATAATAAATTATATTTATATAAAAATATATTTATAATTAAAATAATACTATTTTTATAAAGTTTTTTTACTTTTATTTTTTTATATCTACTATTTACAGAGTAGTTTTAAAATTATAAGTTAACTATAATTATTTAGTTTATTTTTAAAAAATAGTATTAAGCTTTTTTTTAAATTTTTATAAATTATAATAATTTTTAAATTAAAATAAGTTTTTTAAATTAGTTTTTTTTATTTTTTTAAACCTTAAGATTACACATGTTGCAAAAAATTAAAAAATTATTTTATATTTATTTTCCTAAAAAAAAATTATTATTTTTAAAAATTAATAGTAAAAAATAATTTTCTTAAAACTTATATTAATACTTGGAAGATATTATTTATTTTTAGTTAAAAAAAGTTATTAATAATATAAAACAGCTTTTAAAAAGATGTATTATTTTTTAATAAAATTTTTTATATTTATTATAAAATATATTTTTATATTTTATAATATTTAAATTTTAAAAATTAAAAAACTAGTTTTATAAGCTACTATTTTTATAAAAGTTATAAAAAAAATATTATTAATTATATTTAAATAAATAATTACTTAAATACTAAATAAAAAATTATTATAAATATTTTTTTATTTTTTTAAAATAAATTTTTTTTAATAAATATTTTTTAATAAATATTTTTTTCTAGACCTCTACAGTATATAATAAATAAAGTTTTAAAATTAGATTCTATATTTTATAATTATCTGTTATCTACTATTTCAAAATACTTAAATATATTTAATTTAAATAAATAATTAATTTTACTATTTTATTTCTCTACTAAAAGCTAAGCCCTTTTTATTAAATATAAATTAAAAAATATTTTTTAAAGTTATTAAAAAAAGTATATATATAATTATTACTGAAATTTTTAAATATTAAAAATATATTAATTACAGTAGACTGCTATATTAGTTTTAATTAAAAAATATTTTTTACTTTAATTAATTATTTTTTAATAAAAAATATAAATTACTATAAAGTTTTACTAGACTTTTAATTAGTATTTAAATTTTATACTAGTAAAAATTTATCTGTAATTATTTTATTAGTTTTATATAAATATAATCTTTTTTAGTAATTATTAAATATAATAATTAATAATACTAGTAATAATAGTTTAATATTTAATATAATTCTATTTAAGCTTTAAATTTAGCTTAGCTAAAGTACTTAGCTTTATAATATTTTAACTAATTCTAATTTTTTTAAAAATTATTTAAAAGCAGTACTATATTTTTTATCTTACTTATATAATTTAGCTTATAATTAATACTTTTTTATAAAAACTCTGAATTAAAACTGTAAACAGTACTATTAAATATATATAAAAAAATAATAATAACAGTTTTAAAATCTTTTTTAATATTTTAAAATTTTTTAAAAAGATATATTTTAAAAGCTGTTTATAAAAGGTTTATATAAATATTTTTTCAAAAATTTCTTTACATTAGCTTTTTATAAACAGCTTTTAAAATTATCTATATAAGCCTTTTATAAATAGCTTTTAAAACTTTTTTATTAACTATACTAATTTTTAGTTATAGATTTAAAAAATTATATAATTTATAAATATAAGTTTTTAATACTATAAAAAGTTTTAGTTTATTTAAAGATTTAAATCTGGTTTAGTTTTTTATTTTTTTAACTGTAAAATCTACTAAAACTTAACTTATTTTATAATTTATTAAATATATAAATTTTATTAACTAATTTAAAGCTTTATTAAGTACTGTAATAATAATAATATTAATTATTTTTATTTCACTATAATAAAATAAAAATATATAGAGTATTTTTTAAGCTTTTATATCTTTTTTTTCTTTTTATATTTTATTTATTTAAAAATAGTGGGTCTACTATTTATAGAATTTATAATATTTATAATAATATTTTTAATTATTTAAATTATTTAATTAATTAACTGGTATAAAAGCAGATATTTTAAAGAAAAAGTTTTTAAAGGTCTGCAGAATATATATTAAAAGCTTTAAAAATACTAGTATTATATTTACTAAATAAAAAATTATATTTATATAATTATAACTATTCTAAATCTAATATTAAAATTTAAAAAGTTTAAAAAAAATATGTAGTTAAATAATAATATTAACTGGTACAAAAAGTATTAAATTATTTTTAAAAAAAAATTTATTTTTATTATAGTTAAAATTCAGCTGTTAATATACTATTAACAGTCTTTAGATTTTTATTTAATTTAAATAAAGTTTTTTATAATATTTTTAAATACTAAAAATTTTCATCTGCAGCAGAGATGTTTAAAAAACTAAAAATATATTTAAATATTAAAAATATATAGTTTATTAAAATATTTTAGTTTATACTAATACTGTTTTAGGTACTATTAAATATACTAATATTTTTATATACTAAAAATTATATAAAAATTAATTTTTTATTTTTTATTAAATAGCTAAAGATTTTTTTTAGTTATAACTAATAGTATTAGTATTAAATATTTATTTAATAGTTTTTAAAATATCTGCTATTATTATTAAAGCTGTTTTTATTTTAATATAATTAAAATAATTATACTTTAAATATATACTAATTATTTTATAATTAATAAAAAATATAAAAATACTTTTAATAATTTTAATTTAAATTTAATTATTTTTATACTAAAAGAATAAAAAAAGAATAAAATAATTACTATTTTCTATATTAGTAAAAATAAAAATATAAATAATTTTAAAAATAATTTTAAAAATAGATTATTACTAGAATAGAAAGAGCTGGGCTTATCTAAATTTTTAAATATTATATATATTTAAATAAAAATAAAGGCCCAGCCTTTATAATTTTTATATTAATATAATTACTATTCTAAACAGTATAAAAAGTAGTATAAAATTATTAGTATATTAATTTAATATTAGATATTATTTTTATTATACTAGGTTCTGTAAAAGTATTTTATAAAGTATAGTATATCTATTAAAAAAACAGATAAAGCAGATAAAGTAAATAAAATAAATTAGTTAAATTTAAAGAATATTACTATACTATAATTAACAATATATTATATTTTATATATAATATATATAAAAGTAATATATATATTATTAATTAATCTATAGTTAATAATTTATCTACTATATCTAAGTTTTCTAATCAGCAGATATAAACAGTTAAAAAAATAGTTATGGTTAGGTTAAGGTTAAGGTATAACAGTCAGGTTAAGCCACTCTAAACCCAGGAGGTAATATAAAAGTAAACTAAAAAAATCCTATATAAATTACTAAGCTAAAAATAATTTAACTTATTTGCTTTATTTATTTTATTTAATATATATATATAGATAAAATAATATTGTGGAAATATGTAGCTGTCTTCCTCTTTTCTTCTCCTTCCTATACTTAAGATTTTGTCAAGATAGTACTAAATTAATGGAATTATGTTAATCTGATCGGCCGTCACAATATAATATAAAAAATAAACTAATAAAACTAGAATATAAAAAAATAAATTAGCTATATATAATTTATATATATTATAAATATAAAACTATTTATTTTATTTATAAAACTATAAAACTATACTAAACTATAGTAGTATAGTTTTTAATAATCTAGAACTGCCCAGTAGTTTTAAAACTTAGAATTAAAAACTAATACAGTCCGGTCTGGTGCAGTCCGGTCGGACCGGTCCTTGGTCTTTGCAGTCTTTTCCAAGGCTTAATCTAGAGTGGTCTCTCTCTGGGTCGCGAGTATTTTGGAGTAGTTGTAAATAAAGTGAATGGAGCTAAAGCCCTTACTCCAGGTACAGCAGTTTAGCTCAAGTATCCTATCTCATGACCCTCTATTCAAGTAGTTATATGTTAACATAGGCCTACGACTCGTGTCTGTACTGAATATTTATTCCTTCTTACCCGGTTCCAGAACTTACTTAGTAACAGCCAAAGCAGCCCTCTAACGACTGTCTTTATTCTTTCTCGAGGATCGCGTACTATTCTTTCGGGTCTCCCCAGACCCATGCTTACGGTCTTTCGTCTGCGAGCCTTTCTTCTGATCTGCACGCTTCCGCGACTCCCGCAATGAGGGCACTTCATCTGAGCTGGGAGGCTCCTCTGCCTCTTTTCTCTCCCCCTCGCCTTCTGAGTCATCATCGCTATCCGGCTCCGACGAAGTATGCTGATGGGACTCTGCCTCGCTAGATTCCGTTATCGAAGTCTCCGAGGATTGCTCTACCTTTCGCCGCCGGGGGTCGGCGGCGCGACTGGGCTGATACTTCCGACTATCGCGTCGGTCGCAGCTTTCCTCCCAGGCCTTGAGGACCGGGGTATGCCTCCATTCCTTGCCCTTCACGGCGGCCTTGGCATCCTTCTCGGCGACCCGGTCCTCGACCCCTGCAGCGAGTGCTCCAAGTCGGATTCTCCATGTCATGACCGGACCAGCAACGGGCGAGCTGGGCAATCTCCGACCCCAAAGTGTACGGGTGGTTTAAATCACGACACTCGCGCGCGCTCGTCATCCACGGGAACTGGGCTCTGCAACGGATTAGCCCCCTTCCCTTCTTCTGCGCTCTGCTGATCGAGAGCCTGCAGAGCCTTGAGCCCATCATCGTCCTGCACCATTTCTGCGGGCTGCACCCGCCGTCCGACCACCGCGACGGGTCTGCAGGCTCCGTCTGGATGCCCCTACTTCTGTCTCAGCTCCTGCGGTAGTGGACGTTTAGCGAATTGGAATGTCTCAGCACCAACGACGCCCAGGCGTTCAAGGGCTCCATATCGAACCTGACGCCGGACTTTCTCATCGCGATTTTGCGCAAATTGATCAAAGCCCTTCCGCGCCGACGGCCAGTCTTTATGATCCTCGACGGGATCAATTACTACGAGACGCACGAATTCGGCTGGGAGACGAAGCGCCTCGTCAAGAAGCTCGTCAAGCTGCTGGGGGCTGGAGGAGCGCTGTACAAATTGTTGATCACGAGTACCAGCCGCGTTCTCGACATCGGCGAGTATTTTGAGAATGACGAGAAACACTATGTGCCCGTGAAACCGACACCGCGGGGGGTCGGGGCTGCGAATCAACAGCTGAAACGGAGATTCACTTTTGGGCGGTCGGCCAAGAGTCAATAAGAAGAGCGCAAGCACGTAATCGGAAATCTCAGTAGAATCATGCTGGGAAGGGGCCTAATCACAGTATAATAAGCATCACTTTGACTTGTATGAAGATGATCTAGGGTTGGGGAAGACGGAAGGACAGGGTGCTTGCCCAGCAATATGCTAACAGAGTGCCTACAACAAGGCTCTTGGTGACCAGTGTTACTTATGCCGTTGGTTGCTTTTGTCTTTTCTTAGGGTTCATATGCTCACTGTGGCTGCTGGGGAGTATAGTACGCATGTACAGTACTCGGCTCGGTCCGCACCTGGTCAGACAGTGGGAGGTAGATGGACCCTTCATCGATGCCTAAGTCAGACAATGCATGCACCAGACAAGTCTTACAGGTTCAGACGCGGAATCTATCGAAAAGACGCATCCAAGCGATGTGCCATGTCTTCACGGCAAATGTGCAGATGACTCGCACTGTCGTGGCAGCCAAGCCATTGAACCCTGCCCGCCGTCGGAGGCAATCCCGCTTATCCGTCGCCCATGGTTAATTTGACGCATGTCCGGCAATTTAGCCATGCCCGGGGAAAGTGATCTGCAGGTACACTTTATATGTACTTCTCGGTGCATGAAGTACTTAGTCTCATTGTTTTTCTTGGGTGGTTGATATAACAGAGGACCAACGCTTGCTGTGATTGACTTCTCTTCGCGCAGTCCTTGATACCTCCTGTGGACCTGCGGCCGCAGAGAAGAGATTCTCGTCGTATCAAGACTAGGTGAGTCTTCTTGATACAAACACAATGGCACACATGCATATGGCGGAGGCTTCCATTCTCGAAGCGGACCGGAGATCTGTCTTGGCCGAAGCGCCATACGACCGAGCGGCTTCTCTCCGTGGGGAATCAAGCTTAGTTCTGATGGACAATTCAGTAATGAAGAGCAGCCGACAAAAACTCAGCCGCGTCTTCAGGCATGCACTGATCTCGTCAACGTAAAACTGCTGCACGTTCTTGCATCAACTACCCCAACTTTCTTCTTGGCTGGCCATGTAATCCTGCCATTCAAGAGCGGAGATGATATTCCAAGACCTTGGCTCCTGAGTCGCAAGACGAGTCTTTAAAGCCGTCCTTGCTGATGTATCGCTTGTCGCCCGTATTCTCGACGAAACGATCCCGTCCTTGGTTCTCAGTCAGCGGGATACACGTAATTCTTGGCTCTACGGTCGCACGACGCGGATTCTTTGCGGGGGAAGCTCCGTGGGTCGAACTCTGTAGAAGAGGAATGGGTGTAGTTAAGATTACCCAGGAGGATGGAGATATAAAGGTCCTGCTCGTTATGGTGAAGACAGTTGAATCGCAAGCCTCATCTATAACAAGCCCGTGTTAGCATTGATCTGACGAACAACTTGAATAACATCAACATGCTTGTCAAACTCATCTCCTTTCTCTCAGCTGCTACCAGCGTAGCTGCTCATGGTCATGTGTCAAACATTGTGATCAACGGGGTGTCTTACCGCGGATGGGACATCAATTCGGACCCTTACAACTCCAACCCTCCGGTGGTGGTTGCATGGCAAACACCCAACACAGCTAACGGCTTCATCACCCCCGACGCATACGACACGGATGATGTGATTTGTCATCTGAGCGCTACGAATGCCCGAGGCCACGCAGTCGTCGCTGCTGGTGACAAGATCAGCCTCCAATGGACGCCCTGGCCTGACAGCCACCATGGTCCTGTCATCAGCTATCTAGCCAACTGCGGTTCCAGTTGCGAGACAGTTGATAAAACCACCCTCGAGTTCTTCAAGATCGATGGTGTTGGCTTGGTGGATGAGAGCAATCCGCCTGGTATCTGGGGAGACGATGAGCTCATCGCCAACAACAACTCCTGGCTGGTGGAGATTCCAGCAAGTATCGCTCCAGGATACTATGTGCTGCGTCACGAGTTAATCGCTCTGCATGGAGCAGGAAGTGAGAATGGAGCCCAGAATTATATGCAATGTTTCAACCTTCAGGTTACTGGAACCGGCACGGTCCAGCCTTCCGGAGTCTTGGGCACGGAGCTGTACAAACCCACGGACGCTGGGATTCTTGTCAATATCTACCAGTCGCTCTCGACCTATGTTGTTCCTGGTCCGACCCTGATCCCCCAGGCAGTCTCCCTCGTTCAATCGAGCTCCACCATTACTGCCTCGGGCACGGCAGTGACAACCACGGCTTGAGCGGCAACTGGGAGCGTAGCGTTTGACAGCCGTCGTGTCTAGCAGAGTTTCAATTGACGAGATCGCTGCGAGATTTGCGCTGAGCGAGGAGATGAATTGTAGCTGTTTCTGGCGCGCGTGAATGAGTTCTGTTTCGCTTTGGCCGACCAGTGAGATTTATTGTTGCCAATGTTTCTACCACCACTCGTTCATACCGATAGTTGCCAGTAGTAGGTGCTGATATACCGCAATCAATGAAAATAAACACACCAAGTATGATGCGAATTGCGCAATAAACCACTTCGATTCTGTGAAAAGCTCAGTAGACTTTTGGGGGGGTCTGTCCGCCGTGTGTTGCTGGAAGGAGGGGGTCGGGCAGTGGATCAGCCTCAGAGAATTTGCTGAACAATGGCTAGAAGCGGGATTCGTCAGCTTATCACGGATTGAAGCTAGGCTACCGTACCTCACAGCACTGTGCTCGAGGTCTCGATTGCTCCAACATCTTACCGAACCAGGCCCTTATCAATCGCGCGGTACGGGCGGTCGGAAAAGTGACCCACAAGCTTCCAGAGTTCTCTACTACAATCCAACAGTATCTTTCTAAGAGTCGTTGTCAGGGGGTAACCTGCTGTCATACTGGCAGATGTGGTGCAAGCAAATGCAATGGGGTCAAAAATGGGGTTGACCGCTCGTGGAGTGCACTAAACCAGCATTGATTAGTCTTGCATTGGTGTCTGCTTATCAACTACTCCATGATCAATACCAATTGACCCTGCTTGGGGATGCAGCTGAGCTAAGAGCTGACCGACTAGGTGCTGTGTGGGGAAGGCCACGGGGTTGGGACTCACATTGCCACCGAGTCCCGACTATCTCGTTGCAGACGTCAGCTGGGCTTGTCTTGACCGGTGCCTCAAGAAGCTAAGCGCCACATTCCTTCGCACTCACTCGCCCTGACTCTTGTTGGAAAAAATTCCGCTGCTGCGAATCACGTTTCCGTCAAGCTTTGTGGGGACCGGAGAATGCGAGGCTTAGCACCTCGGAGATAGAATGCAAAGAGGTACGCCGTCCGTGGAATGGACAATCGCTGGAATCATGAAGTTGGCATCTTTCCTTCAAGTTGATGTGAAGTTATTTTGCTGTCTCATCGCATAAGCTATTTTCGAAGCAAGCAGTGCAGTTGACGAGGAGGAAAGGGCAGTTTCGGCCTTCCCCACAGATCCGGGGTTGTGAGGAGTCTAGGAGGGAGGAGAGAAGACCCAAGTGGGTCAAACCGCCCGGTCGTCCGGGGGAGATTGACTAAAAGGGCAAGATCCGAGTCATTCCTCCAGCACGCTTAATTCCGTCTTTTCTGGTCGCCTCAATCAGCTATCGCCACCTTCCACATCACATTGAACATTGATTGGGCGAGCGAGGGGTTGAGAATGTTGTTTGTGGGGATCTCACCCATCCCCACGCTCCTCTCCACACTCCATGTCCAGCTATCGCCTCCTCTCACTGGCTGATGGCCCACCCCCAGACATACGTACGCAGACCCCGGACCTCGCTCAACTCTGCAATCTAGATGCATTGCCCGTCAGAGCAATTAGCGCTTGCTCAAACTGGTTCTAGCTGCGGAATATGCGGAGAAGGACCGTGAGCAATGGTCGTTTCGCTTATAACCCTGGACGGCCCTTATCTGGGGTCCAGTTTTCTACACCCCCCTTCTCTGCACTCGAGAAATCCATTGTCAAGTCGTCCAACGGCCGTGGTGCCTGTCAGCAATAACCCTCCCCAACATCACTACCACAATCAACCGATTACTTCTGCTCAACAAGAGGAGTTATGCCCTCCATCGAAATGACGGAGGACGTCCGTCCTTCTTCCTCCCCCAAGACCCACGAAGAAACGAAAATCGAGAAAGATAGCAGCGAATACTTCGAGAAGGTTGAGGAGGGCCCCTCGTCCTATGCCGAGATTGCCGCCGCCTCCCTATCACAATCACACAAAGACTATCTTATCCAGCGCCATGGAACCCTAGATTTGGATCCGATCCCCAGTCCGTCGGCCGCGGATCCATACAACTGGCCCCTGTGGAAGGTAAACGCCCCGTGCATTTTTTCCGACAATATAGTATACTAAGCATGCTGCTTCTCATAGAAACTCTCCAACCTGATCCTCGTTGCCTTCCATGCCTGCATGGCCACCTTCACAGCGTCCATCATCCCCGCCTACTCCAGTATTGCAGAAGACTTCGGCGTATCAATGCAAAGAGCCAGTTACCTTACCTCACTACAGATCGCTATTCTAGGAGGTGCACCTTTGTTCTGGAAACCGCTCTCCAACCGCTACGGACGCCGACCAATCTTTCTTCTATCACTCATTTGCAGTCTGGTGTGCAATATCGGCTGTGCGAAAAGCCCTGACTACGCATCTTTGGCCGCGTGCAGAGCCCTTACGGCCTTTTTCATTTCTCCTGCAGCGGCGATCGGAAGCGCCGTCGTTACCGAGACATTCTTCAAGAAGGAACGCGGCCGATACCTTGGTGTCTGGACCTTGATGGTGACGCTCGGTGTTCCAGTTGGTAGGTCTTTCCCGCGACCGAGTATAAGTTCATTGCTAATGTTGTCTTTCAGGGCCCTTGATTTACGGCTTCATCACATATAGAGTCGGCTGGCGGTGGATGTTCTGGGTTTTGGCTATCATCAACGGCGTCCAATTCGTCTTGTACCTCTTTTTCGGCCCTGAAACCCGATATGTGGGCGGCAGCGCAGAGGGTATCTCCGATTTCAAAGCGCAATATCTGTCTTTCCGGCGAATCGACCCGACTCCCCTGACTTTCCGCGAGTTCCTTCATCCTCTGTCTATGGCCAAACGACCTAGTGTGATGATTCCCGCATGCGCGTACGCCATGGTTTTCTTGTTCGGCAGTGTCATGATCACGGTGGAAGTACCCCAACTCGTGCAGGTCAAGTTCGGACTCAACGCCGAACAGCTCGGACTCCAGTTCATTGGTGTCATTATTGGTACAGTCTTGGGTGAACAGATTGGGGGCACCATGTCTGATATCTGGATGAGCCGCCGGGCACGCAAGACTCAACACCGGCCTGAGCCCGAATATCGCCTCTGGCTCGGCTACCCCGGTGTCATTTTGACCATTGTGGGCGTGATTGTCTTCTTGGTGACTATTCAACAAGCCAAGGCAGACCACTGGATTGTTTCTCCCCTGGTCGGCACCGCCATTGCTGCCTTTGGTAATCAGCTGGTGACGACTGTCATGGTCACATACGCCGTCGACTGCTACCCGGAGGATTCAGGCAGTGTCGGTGTCTTCATCACCTTCGTCCGTCAGATGTGGGGCTTTATCGGTCCATTCTGGTAAGCTTACTGCCAATACCCTTCACTAATGAATTGTGTGCTAATACCAAGCAGGTTCCCCGACATGTTTGACAACGTTGGAATTGCCGCCAGCTCAGGAGTTGGAAGTGCCTTGATGTTCCTTGTCAGCTTCTTGCCTATAATTGCGGTGCAGATCTATGGCAAGAAGTGGCGTCAGGCCGCTTAGATATATAGTTTATGACATTTACGGTTTTCATGGTTCAATCACAATTGTACTTAGTTGTACTCGAGTATCCAAGGTCGGAGGCATCTTGACAATGTAAAGTCCTCAATAAGTACATCCACACTGATAGCCTTCTTCCAGGGCCATGTATTCTGCATAGCCTACCCCGTCTTTTTCGTGCCTCTAGCCCCGTGGTCCTCCACGTGGCAGTACGAAACCAACTAAGGCAGCTAAACATAAATTCCCGTTCACCCTTGACTACAGTAGACAGCAGGCCCCCGCTAATTGCTCTTTTTGATTGTGTTCCATGAGTCCGAGCCAATCCAGTAGACTGTGGGGGTTGCGTGGGTTCTCCACAGAAGTGAGCCAAGAGACTCTTTCCCTGCATCAATCCCACACCTGCCTAAGATTAGAAATCATGTGCTGGACGTTGGTAAAGTACTTGGAGCCTGAGCATCACGCATATTCAGCCAAGCGCCATCCTCCACAATAGCATTCAACAGTTTCCCAACACATCTTTCCCCACATCTATGTCTGCTTGAACAAATTGAGTTTACGACCTTGGCAAAGACGGTGTAATCCCCGATTATCCACGGCCGAACCTCACGAATGCGTAATCCGGCGCCCTGCCCAGCTTTCTCCCCAAGATGCATGGCAAAGCTTACACGTTTCTCGTATCCGGTAGCCCCTATCTCGTGAGCAATGCTCCGCGATATGATAATACTATAATGCTGTTTTTCCCTGTGGCTTTGATGTACTCTCATCAACTCCTAAGTTTAGTGCTCATGGACTGGTCACCGAGTTTTCAGATCAGGCACAATCCCGTCCGTATCTATTGCAAGGAACAGTCAAGTGAGTAGAAGCAAGCTCCGCTCCAGCTCCATCCCACCCTCCGGCCCGGCCGAGAAAGTCCTCAGTTTGCAGCTCAGCGCGGTGGAGCAAACGCCCAGGACGCCACCACAATCCCACACCTCCCGCTGCATTTGTGGTGGTGTCTTTGCCCCATCCTAAGAAGGAAATCCTCCCCTCTCTTCCCTGTATTCCCACCCGTCCACATCCCTCTCTCTCTCTCTCTCTCTCTCTCTCTCTCCACAGCACCACCCATCCCCACAGTTGTGGTCCTCTCCACAGCGCTCACATCAGCTCTCCCCAATCATTCTGGACAGTGGATGCCTCCACAGATGTCTATAGCTCCATCTTTGCTCGGACAAATGGGTGATCGTTGTGGGGCGGAATCCGTCCATGTATACTGGGTAGCAGCATCGTTCGGATCCCCGCGGATGTATCCATTCATGATGTCTTCGTTTCTGCTCGCGTCCCGGTGAGGCACTGGCAGGGTTGGCTCTTTCTTTGTGGAATGGTGGGTTCTAGGTCTGGTTTAGGTGCTTGGGGGCGTATACGATGTAAGACACAGGTAGGGGTTCATGGTCCCCGTATCTGGGCTTCTATTTTCTAAGACCCGGGTGCATCCCCACATATACTTTTCCTTGGTACGCGTGGCCTTCACGGGCATGCTGGGCAGTTGCTGCCATTTTGTGACTAAGAAAGCGGTTGGGGGGTTCGATTGTGGTTGTCGAGGCGAGAAATGCCTGGCCTGAGGCAGAAGGGTCCAGGGTTGAGACGGAACAGCTGGAACGGAGAGCTACAAAAAAGAGATAGGACTCTCTCGGCTTCTACAGACCTGATCCCTCGACACCAAATACAGTATTGTAATCGCTGGATTATGATGTATCTCATACCTCGTCAAGGCCGTATGCTAGACCGGAGAAAACGCGATTGAACCGGATGGTGTGATTGAGATCGTTGGGAGGAACTGACAGGCCTCTATAGAGGAACATTTCCGGCCGACGGGCCGCTGGCTTCGCCGTGCGCAAGTTAAGCACTTTCGCCTCCCCATCGACAGTCACCTTGCAGCTGGGCTTCGGTCCTATCTTCCGGCATGCTCTGTAGATACCCCCGGCCTCCAGAATGTTCCTTGTTCCGTTTTGTTGGCACTCCGCACATACATATCCATCGTCTTGTGATTCAGAGCTGAGACCAGCACACTCCCTGTGGTACCATGTATAACAGGTTGAGCAGGAAACGCCGCCTCCGTTGATTCTATGTCGTTCTCCACAGCATGGGATTGAGAGATCGAAACTCCGCACAAGAACCCTGTCTAGTTGATGGAGAGATGAATAATACCAACTATCCACTGCGGAGGATGCTCGCGCAAATGCAATCACATCCTTAGGTGCCAAGACCTTGAGTATTCTATCAAGAATCTCTATAGGTATATGGATCCCCCATCTGTCCTTGTGAATTATTCTCCAAGAGTGTGAAGATAGAACAGAAGTTAGAGCTCGAAATCCAGGTGAGGGTTGTGTGGCCGAAGTGTTGATGACGAGAGGTATAGTCGGCGAGTACTGTACCCCTGTACCAGTCATTTCGACGAAAGTAACATAACCCAAAGAGATTAAAATCACATGGATAACAGGCCTTCTACGCTGATCCTTATCCAGATATCGCTGAGTATCTTGGACTGCCCTCTCCAGCATGTCTGAAGCACTGTATACAGTGACTAAAAACCCATGAAACCAAAAGGTGTTCTCAGATGGAGCCGACCACCTTGGGACAGAGTATTGTCCAATTGGGATCTCTTCTATAATCTCGTCTAGGATCCCTTCGGTGTCTGTGTCGGATATTATTTCGAAATCCCACACAGCAATACGCAGAAGGCCAAAAGCAAGGGTCTTTCGAAGAAGCGCGTCATGTGACCAGGCCGGTAGGTCATCAAGATAGAACCGCCACAGGAAAACGAAGTCTGTAAACAGACGAAGTTGGAGCTCGGTCAAAGACGTGGGCTTTGCGATGTTTATCTTGAGCGTTGGTGATATTGTTAGTCCCGCTTCGGTATACTGTGTGCGATGCTGCTTAGAGATATCTTCGTTATCGACAAGAATACCATCTAGCGTGCTGATTGAGGAATCTTCAATTGCAGCAAGCTTTGCCTGTCGTATCCACCGGTAAAGTGCACCGCTGATGGCCGTCCATTGAGTTACCGTCACGAGTCCTAGGTCCTTATCGATGTTGTATACATAATCTATGTTAATATGGAGTGGTGAGGGAAATGGTATTGATTCCCAGTCCTCGATGGCAGTCTCCGAGACTATCTTTCTAATGGTTTGCAGAGTAAGAGGTGTGTCTGGAGAAGTTATACGCCCCGTTGGTTTGTAATACAAGCGGTACCACTTCCCTATATAGATGTCAATTTCACACACAGCCATCCTCCCCACCCCTGTCTTACCATCGACATGGACATTCCATAAGCCCCGAGCTCCCATGTTGGTGGTGACTCCTCGTGAGCCCTGGAATATTGAACGAATTTATGTTCTTGATGGTGGATGATGAGAGCCAAGTTGAACGGGGGTATGCGTGACGGAAGGGATGAGCTGGAGCCCGGGAGTTGATTATCCGCTCCGTTGTTCGTCGATTGGCAAGTAGCTGGCTTACAAGGACATGACTTCCATGCTACTACAGTAGAAAAGCTCGTAACAAGCGATCCACGAGGGCGGTTTTCGGAGAGCATAGAGTTGAACTTAGACGTATCTAGTTATTGGGGAGGCATGGATAGCCCTACTAAGCACTAGTAGTTTCCAGTTTGCGAGGTTAATCCTGTATGCTAGAGCTGAAGTATACATGGAAGGCAGGTAGTCGAGTAGTTTATACATGATTTATATATTACTCTCAGTATATCCCGTGCGGTAGTGTGAATAGCTGTGACGAACCTACGAAGAGATGATTGTATTCCAAAAATAAAAAATTGAATAACAAGTCTTCGCATCCGCACTTTGTGACTCTCCCTGACTCTGTATATACTGACCGTGACCCATTGATATTTCCTCCCAAATCCAATACTTTGATGTCCTTGGAGATGGAGGCATGCGACGTGTTCTTGTCGCAGTTGTTCCAAAGACTCGGGTACCTCCGCGGACGCTCGTTGGTGGAGAAACTTCGGGAAAGAGTCCCTCATTCCCCAATCCCAGCAGTGGCCTCGCCGGAACCTTCGGTGCCTGTCACGATTATAGTATCGATATATAGGGCATCTTCTCACTTTCAAGGACACAGTTGTCCATAACTTTATGACAGCAAGGAAAGGCAAGTATAATCGCCGGTCAAGAACCAGGTTAGTCAAATTGCTTAGTACCTAAGCTGTATCGGTTATCGTTATCGATCGACAATTTCGATTGGCCGTAAGCGCTACTACCCCCTCCCCCACTATCTAAGCAGCTCGAAATAAAAGCTCCGTCTCGGCGGAATAGGTTCCAATTATCCTCAATTCCCTTACATCAATTGCAAGCACTCTTGTACTACGACATCATGGCAAACGGAGTCTCAGCAAATGGGCAGGAGCAGCCCTACAAGCCGTACGATCAGATCCTTCTGTTCGGCGACTCTATCACCGAGTTTGGGAGCAACCAGGATATGGGCTTCGGGTTTCACGCCGCATTGCAGCATGGTGAGTGAAGCCCCCTCACCCTCACCCTTAGATACTGACTCGTCTGTAGCATATAGTCGCCGCTTCGACGTGGTGAACCGTGGCTTAGCGTGAGAACTCCAATGTGTGGCACTACATCCATCAACAAAACTGACCCTTCACTACTCGGACTATAGCGGTTATGCCACCTGCCACGCCATCAAAGTGGTATCACAATGCATTCCTCCCCCGGAGAAAGCCAATGTGCGACTCATGGTAAGCCACGATTAAAGCCTCCTTCGCGAGACAAAACACCTGGCTAACACTGATAAAAGACCCTCTGGTTTGGCGCCAATGATTCCTGTCTCCCCGCTTTCAATCAGTACGTCCCCTTGGAGCAGTACAAGGAGAACCTCAAACGCATCATTCAACACCCCGCCACGATCGCGCAGAACCCGCGCATCCTCATCATTACCCCGCCCCCAATCAACGAATATCAGCTGGAGTTCTTCGACAAGAGCAAGGGGAACCCGCATCCGACACGCACGAACCAGAACGCCAAACTCTACGCCGAGGGCGCCCGCGACCTCGCCGCTTCCCTGGGGATCCCCGTCGTGGACGTCTGGACCGCGTTCATGACGGCGGTGGGATGGAAAGAGGGTCAGCCGTTGGTGGGGTCGAGGGAGTTGCCGAACGATGAGAAGTTCGCCAGCTTGTTCACGGATGGACTACATTTGACCGGGGAAGGGTACCGCATCGTGTACGATGTATTGATGAAGACAATTGAAGTAAACTGGCCGGATATGCTGCCGCAGAATATTCCGATGATTTTCCCTCCTTGGCCTCAGGCTCCGCGGTGAAGAGTCAGCTGTGGTTGTGGAGTGCGGGATTGTATATAGATTAGAGCCTAGGTCAACTGAGAGATCTCCGTCTGCTCTGGAATGCCATTGCTAAGAACGTAGAGGTCATAATACTTGGTCACTGTAATTCAATACTTGTATTTGTTAGATGAAAGAATAATGTAAAGTGATGCATCACGGTAGAATCAAGAATGGACTGGAGGAAGGTCAAAGAAATGGCGATGATGAAAGCGGTCTAGATTCAGCCGAGGGCGGTTGCCGCCGGCGGTTCAAGGTTGGTTTCCAGGCGACAGTGTCGAATTGGGATCCCCTCATGATTTCCAATCCAACGGCACTTCACAACCTCCTCTTTCTTCCCAGCCTTCCTTCGCTTTTTGTCTCACTATTACTCTGATCTTCCCAGCTTTCTCACTTACTCGCCATATAACTCACATTGATCCTTTTTCTCAACTATTTCCTAACGGCCCGCTCACGCCTTCGTTTCCTTGATCCGTCGGAAAGAAACCACCGCCCATCCTCGCCTTTCATCAAGCCCCCTCACGCCAAGAATACCTCGCGTGCTCTACAGCTCTAGGAGATATCGATAGATATTCGTGTCCATAGCCACTCCTTGCCCGATTCTCAGACCCTCAACCGGTGAACTGGTCGTTCTCTACGCTGCATCCGCTCAACCTCTGCTCCGACGTTTCATCCGTCCATCCGCATATCAGCCTCCCGCCATTTCCTCTCCACTCTTATCGTTCATCGTCCGGCACGCTTTATCAGCCACTCCCTTCGTATATCGGCGACCAAGTGCTTGCATATGCCTCTAGATCACTCCACGGATATTTGCATTTAGCAGACCGGGTGGACGGCCGTAGGGCCGTCTCACAGTGTACGAGGGAGGAGGAGTTTTGGAGGAACAGCGGACCGTCGGAATCAGCAAGCGGGCCTGACCAGATCACCGAGGATTGGGCGATAACGGCACTCTATACAAAGCCTGTGTTGTATGTTTGATAATTCTGGGAAATTGCGCGGTCCATATTCTGTCTGAGGTTTTTGGGTCTGCCGCCCCATCACTCCGCTTTGCACACCTGGACATGGATGCACAGTTTCCATTTGCCTCACGCGACGACATCTGGCGCGTCTTCGAAGAGATCAAGGAGCTTCACGCTGCCCAGTTCGAGCAGGCAGAGCGGATAGCACGACTAGAGCGGCGCAGAGACGAGGATGCAAGGCTGAGAAGCGTGTGGGGTCCTTTATCGCCATTTCCCACCTCTGTTGGGGGCACAATCCCCGCGGGTATGTGTATTCCTTGTGCCTTGTCTCCAGAGTTGGGCTAAGATGTCATCTGTCTACAGAGTCGGTCTTCCATACTCCCTCCGACGCGTTCAGGGGTTTCGATCAAGGAAATCATCACACGGTGGTCAATACAATGGGTCTGGAAACCGAGGAGGAGCCTAGGCGTGGGACCTCACGGGCGAACAGCGTTCGGTTCGACGAGAGTGCCATCCACGGCTACTATGGACAAGCCAGTCGATCAACTAGCGAGCTGCCGTTGAGGACGGGAAGTGGCCTAGGCAGTCACCCTATGACTGAGCGGTCGCTATCGCATCGGTCCGACGGACGACAAAGCTCTTCGGGCCACTCGCACCACTCGGCTCGAACGAATAGTCTAGGCTTAGAGACAACCAGCAGAATGATGGCTTCTTCCGCCGTGGGATCGCCGCTCATTCCCCCGCCCGGCTTTTTCCTTCTTGGGCCAGTGCCGTGCATCATCCGATGCTGGTTGACAACCAACTTTTCCAACGAGTCCCTGTTGTATGCGGCCGTCTGCACTGGCTCCTATACCTCTTCACTGGGGTATCCGATGGTCCGCAGATTCGGCTGGGAAGATCAGCTGGTCCAGGACGGCGAGGTGCAGTACATCAAGCTTCCTATGTACCTTCCCGAGGCTAGCGTGCACCAATCCTCCTCGCGGTCCAGTAGTCCTGCTCCCCAGGTTCCTACTTTGACTGTTCGGTTCCTGGTTCGTGAGATCGACCCCAGGGACTCGTCCGTGCAGATTGTCATTGGCAGTGATGTGCTCCGCTCCCACAACGCCGACGTGCTGTTCTCTCAAGATAAGATCATCATGGTCGATGACGAGCGCAATAAGATATCCATTCCTCTTGTCCGCCCCGAGGACGACGCTGTCTTCAAGTCACTATGCACGGCTTCGGATGTTTCACGCGCGGGCTGGAAGGACCAACAAGTCGCCCCAGTCGATGCCCCGACGGACATGAACGGCCATGCGCCTGTGGGTGTCATCGGACGCCCTGCCAGTACATCTCGACGAGCGGCGTCCACCAGCGACTCAACGCAGGATCTCACGGAAGACTCCGAGGATAGTCGAAAGGCGCATCTCTCGGAGACACCGGAGACTCTCGCCGACCCGGAGCCGGTTCAAGGACAGGAGAAGCCTGCCGGGATCGCGTCGAGTGGGCCGGCTCGTGCGGAAGCGTCGGGAGTTTGGGGTTCGTGGAAACGCGATGCCAAAAGCGATCCGAACGCCTCCGCGGCGACGGGCAAGCCCCCTCGGGGTCGTACTATGAAAGTACTGCGGCCTAGCAAGGCGCCATCTCGAACGGTGACGATGACCACCGGCCCGGGCAGCAGCACACCGGCCGATTTTGTGCAGCCGACCTCCACTCGCACCTCGCCCGACGGTGGTGTGCGCACTGCGAAACCCTGGGCATCGAATCCGGTTGGCGGGGCGTCGGCGTTTGGATGGCTCAATACGGCGTCTCAACCGTCCACTGCGCCTCGTAGTATGATGACTGGCACTGGCTCTAAATGAAATAGATTAGAGCGCAGGGTTCACGGCGTGATTTTCCCTCCTATTACTTTTGTGTCTGTCTGAAGTGTCCCGTAATGACCATAAACGAAGCAATGTTATAGGCAGTAACGGTTGCATATTCCTATCCTATACACGGCATATTCCACATAGTAAAATAACCTGTGTCTACGGACTACCTCAAGCACCACCCTCCTCGACCCTCCACTCCCATCCCCCTGCCCCCAAAGAGAAAGGACCTAAATCCGCGCCAAAGCCTCCAACGCCCCCCTCGTCTCCTCCTTCATCTCCTTCACCACCCCACTCACCCCCTTGAACGCCGCATGCCCCGCATCCCCCAACATCTCAAACAACACCCCCTCGCTCGTCGTCACCGTCGCCCCGGCATCCCGCAGCCGCTGCAGCGCCACTCCGCGCTCCTCCGCGTGCGCGCTGCTCACCCCGTCCACGATCACATACACCCGGTGCCCGCGACTCAGCAGGTCCAGCGTCGTCTGCGTCACGCAGATGTGCGTCTCGATCCCCACCAGGATCGCGTCCAGGGGCGTTTCGCCGTGTTGGGGGTTGGGTAGGAGGCTGTCGATCTCGGGCGTGATCATCGAGAAGAGCGTTTTGTCGATGTCGGCGCGGAGGCGCGTGCTGCTGGCGGTGGAGGTGCCGGCGGAGCTGGGGGGTTGGGCCGCGTGCAGGTACGGGCTCAGTTCGGAGACGGTGTCGCCGAGACGGGCGCGGTTTTGGGTTGTTAGGTAGATTGGCGTGTCGAGGGGTTGCGTCGCGCGGAGGAGTTTGGTGGTTGTTGTTATTCTGGGGGGGTTTAGGTTGGTTTGGTGGGGGATTGGGGGATGGGGATTGGGGATTGGACTGGGGGTACTGGGGGCACTGGGGTTGGGACGTACACTTTGGGGAATTCGTGGATTACATTGCGGAATTTTTCTTGGATATCGCAGATGCTTTTCTTTCCTTGTTAGTTTTTGAGGTTGCTTGGGGGGATTCGTTGGCTGCGTTGTGTGGTTTTAGGGGAGGGGAGATTATGTTCGTTGTTGGTGGTCTCAGACGTACAAGAGGGCTGGGTTGCCTGTGGTTTAAGGTAGTGGGTTAGTTTGACGTTTTCGATGGCAGTGGAATTGGGAGGAATGAGGGATTGGACATACGAATGCGCGTGGCTCGAGTGAGAGTGGCCATCTTTGCAGAGTTTAAGCTTCTGACACTTTGCTGGGAATGTGCAGTGGTCGGTGGTAGGGACGGGCGTATCGGGGAGAATTTATAGCCAAGATCAGCAGGAGGCAGTTGCAGTTGCAGTCGGAGTGCAGAGCGGGGAAACGGGCGGGAGCGGTGCGGGGAAGGGCCGAGGTATTGGCAGCCTGGTTTATCGGGCATACATATCAGACGGCGGTATCAGACTACCGAGTATAACTACTACTACTACTCTATTTACAAACTGATCTCCCGCACCTTCGCCCGCTCACTGAACCAACTGTCATCCCCCTTCGACGCGGCCTGCCGGATGGCATACAGCTCGTCCAGGAAAGCAGGAACAAAGCTTCCCGGCCCCCGGACGTCCTCCCTGGCCGCCGCGTTCTCAGCAGCGATCTCGTACATCAGAAGACCTGCCAGCACGGCAAGGAGCTTGTCTTTCGGGTTGGCGGCCATGAAGCATCCAGCTACCGTACCAACAGCGCAGCCGGTCTGTTCCGTCATTAGCAATTGGAGACAAGAGAGGTGGTCGATGCACTTACTCCCGTGACCTGGCCGAGAAGTTCGTGGCCGTTTTCCACGGCAATGACGCGCTCGCCATCGCTCAGGTAGTCAACCGCACCGGTCAGGAGGACGAGGTTCCCTATAAGATTGTGAGAATTTAGAATGATGGGAACGTATGATGAAACGTACGCTCTCGCTTGGCAAGCTCAAGAGCCAACCGAGCCTTTCCTTGATCGTCAAGGCTACTGGGGCCGCTGTCGACACCCCTCTGTGTCACGCCACTGCTCCCAAATACCTGTCGAATTTCACCCTCGTTTCCCTTGATGAGGTCGAAGTATCCGCCCGCCATGAGCTGCTTGACGGCGCCCCGACGAATGCTGGTCGCAGCGGCTCCGACCGGATCGTATACCACCGGGTTGCCACGCTCGTTGTATGCGTTCAGAGCTTTGAGGTAATTGGGAATGCTCTCGCTGGTGAGAGTGCCCATGTTGATCACCAGAGCACCGCCGAACTGACGGAGATCGACGGCTTCGTCGCCGTATGGAGACATGATTGGGGAAGCGCCCCTACAGGTTATCAGCCTTTTGTCAAGTCTGTGAGCACCGCGAGGGGGAATCGTACATGGAAAGAGCGACATTGGCGACAAAGTTGGCCACGACATAGTTGATCATATTGTGTACCAGCGGATGAGCCTTCACCATATCTTGAATCGTCTGGGGAACCTTCTTGAGGAGTGTGGTGGTTTCCCGCGCCGAAGCCGACGGCCCACTGTGTACGAATGCAGGTGGGCTGGCGACGAGCTTTACGAACTCGGCCGCGGCAGCCTTGGGATCATCAGCAGACATGATGCCACTGACGATGGCGACGCCATCCAGACCCTTGTTCGGCGCACGGGACTGGTACAAGACGCGTTGCACATTCGACTGCTTGATTCCGCCGATGGAGACGGTTCCCACCGTCCGGCCCGTCTCGGAGATGGCTTTCAGAATGGCTTGGGTGCCGGCTGTACCGAGGATTAGCTTTGTGTTCGTTTTCCTGGCGCTGGTCAGCCGATGTCTTGTACCCTGAGCCAACATATAGCACCTACGTCGGAGTGGCGAACATGGTGCCAATGCCGAGATAGTCAGCGCCCGCCGCAATCGCCTTCTGGGCCTCCTCGACAGACCCCGCGCTGATGCCAATGATGGCATTCTCCGGGAGAAGCTTCTTGGCTACCTCAATCGCTGCAACCAGTCAGCACGGTGAATTGCAACACGGCGATGGGAGATGCATACTCATGTCATCCTGGCCCAGGTGGACACCCTCCGCTCCGACGGCCAGAGCAACGTCAACACGGTCGTTGATCAGCAATGGCACTCCATAAGCCTTGGTAATCTGGTGCAGCTTCTTGGCTGTCTCGATTTGAGCGCCTGTGTCGGCCTTCTTCTCGCGGTACTGCACGATAGTCACGCCTGAGATAAGTGGTCAGTGGGGGTGTCCATTGCAGACAGAGAAAGCACCTACCTCCTTTGAGGGCCTCTTCAACGACAGTACAGAGGTCCCGACCCTTGAGAATAGCAGGGGTGGAGTCGGTGACCAAGTATACAGATAGATCGAGAGCCATATTTACAGACTATCAGGATGTCCTGGGGCTAGAAGATGCGGTTAATTTAGTTTTTCGTGACATTGCAACGAGGGGCACACGTGGGGGTGCGGGAACGAGCCACCAACAATGCAAGTTAATGCAATCGTAAAATTAGTTGCACCCGTGCGGGGAAAGACAATCAAGAGTAACACATACCCACTGAGCGACTTACACACAATCCAAGATCCTTGGTGAGGGACTCGGGCGGTTGGAAGAGGCTTTTCGCAATGTCGGGCAGTGTGTGGGGACGCCCGAAAGTTAGTCATTCTATACGGACGGCCGACGACATCCTTGTGGTCGATGGCGATTTGCTGCTGCAAGCTGGTGCACCAACGTTTTGATATGCATTTTGAGATTTTTGTTGGTGTCTGAGACGATTGACGCAAGAAATGCTACACAGGGTATGCTGAAAACATCCAACAATTTGCTTACTGCATGGCTCGCTGCATGGCTCGATGCTATGAATGCCTTGACTATATATTCCACCCTATCTGGACGATTGCTACGCAAAATTAGACCGAGTGATCTCTAAGGTTCCTTGCTTGTCCAAGGCATCCCAGCACATCCTACCGCAACGCACTTCATATTCCACAGTGCCTGAGCTGTGTGTGTGACAAGACAGGTGGCGGTGAGTCCTCGAATATCAGAGCTACTTCATTGGAAAAGATTGGCCGGGATAAGTTGTCCAGAGTAAGCAGGCCACACTCTGGTTGTGTAACTACGGAGTGGTGGTAGCCTAGCAGGCAGGCCATTGTCGTAATTACGTAGTAATTCATGTAGCATCGAATTGAGACGAATGCATGGCATTCATATCAGGCTTGGGCAGGGTTCATGGGAGCAGGCAGCGGCAGCGGCAGCGGCAACAACCTGAAAACACTAACACGAGGATCTCGGGGATAACGTCGGAGCAAACCATAGTTGCCTCGGACCAAGAGGACAATAATAATGAAAGAGCAAGCAATAGTTTAGCGACTGGATTGACTGAATGGGAGCACGTGTAACCGGAAGGCCGGCATCCTTAGTTAACTGAGCTGACTCAGCATCCCATTTTTTCACGTCAAATTTTCACTCGGTGGCCAGATTGTTCAGGCAGGAAGCAAAGTGCCTACCTTTTCCATTCCTTCCCAATCAGTCCTTGGCACAAACCCGGGTCGGACTTTTTTTGTTTGGGGACCTTTTCTGCCTTTTCTACCCGCGCTCGCATCTCCTGCTCTTCCTCTTCTCTTTCTTCTTTCTTTCTCACCCACTTTCTATCACATCACTTCTCGGTTTTCGTCAACCACCCCCCTTTTTTTTATCCAAACTCCATCGGCGTTATACGCTGCTGTCCTCTTAACTCACCCTTCAGGCGACCGTTCCTGCCTGCTGGTTTGCACCTCAAGTTTTGCTCACCCACAAGCCACTCTGGTTAGTCTCACTGCCACCATCCTTTCCAGCATTACGAATCTGACCGCGTCGATTTTCCCTCCCCCACAGAAGAACCACCCGTTGGTTTCTCTCTTTCCTGCCAGAGAAAGCCACTGAAAATAGAGTCGGTCGAGAACTTGTCTATGTATTCGTCCTGCGTCAGAGATTTCGATCACCACCTGCCGCTCAAGCTGCAATCGTTTCGCTTCACGTCGAAACCTTGTAGTAGACATTCGAAGTCCTGTGGCTGAAAGCTTTTGGGCTGCCCTCTATCGTTCTCGTTCTAAACGATCGCAAAACAAAAAACCGCCACCATTCCTTCGCAACTAGGAACCTACGCATGTCTTGTTCTGACAAGATATCCCTGGTCCAGAATCCTCCCCGCTTAATATAACCACAACAATCAGTTCTCCTGAAGATTTTCATCCACCCCAACCGTCATCATGGCTACTGTCAACATTCGTCGGGATGTCTCCGATCCCTTCTACCGCTACAAGATGGAGCGCCTGCAGTCGAAGATCGAGGGCAAAGGCAACGGTATCAAGACCGTCGTCGTCAACTTGAACTCGGTCGCTCAGTCTCTGGCTCGGCCTCCTGCTTATGTCATCAAGTACTTCGGCTTCGAGCTCGGTGCTCAGGCCAACGCTAAGCCGACCGATGACCGCTGGATCATCAACGGTGCTCATGATGCCCCCAAGCTTCAGGACTATCTCGATGGCTTCATCTCTAAGTTCGTGCTCTGCAAGAAATGCAAGAATCCGGAAACGGATGTCAACATCAAGGACGAGAAGATCTTCTTGGACTGCAAGGCCTGTGGTCAACGCTCCGAGGTCGACTCCCGTCTCAAGCTGAGCACCTTCATCCTGCGTGATGTCGCCTCGGGCAAGGGAGGAAAGAAGGACAAGGCCTCGAAGAAGGATCGCCGCGAGCGTAAGAAGGAGAAGAGTAAGGCAGCCAACGGTGACAGCAATGGCAGCCCCGGAGACAGCAACTCCGACAATGGCGACGAGGAGAGCCCCGATGCCGCCCTGGAAGCAGGAAGCGACGACGAGCTCACCCGCCGCATCAAGGCTCAGGCCCAGAACATTGAGGCCGAAGATGAGATTGACGACGATGACTGGGCGGTCGACGTCTCTGAGGAGGCCGTCAAGGCTCGTGCCAAGGAGCTTCCCGATGATCTCAAGCGCACCCTGGTCCTTGAGGATGCCGACGAGGACGGTGCCGATGGCCCGTCCGCTTACGATGAGCTTGGTAGCTGGATCATCGACGCTGCCGCCCAGAAGGGTGGCGTCACTGGTGTCAGTGATGTCGACATCTACATGAAGGCCAAGGAGTATGGCATCGAGGGCAAGCACAAGACTCTCGCTGTCTTGGCCCAGACCATCTTCGACGACAAGATCGTCAAGCAGATCCCCGCCCGTGCCGGTCTTCTCAAGAAGATGATCACTTCCGAGCGTCACGAGAAGGCTTTCCTGGGTGGAACCGAGCGCTTCGTCGGCAAGGACCGCCCCGAGCTGATCGGGCAGATTCCTGCTGTGCTCCTGAAGTACTACGAGCACGACCTCATCTCTGAGGACACCCTCAAGGCTTGGGGTTCCAAGGCTAGCAAGAAGTACGTCGACATCTCGACTAGCAAGAAGGTCCGCAAGGCCGCTGAGCCCTTCCTCGAGTGGCTTGAAAACGCCGAGAGCGAGGAGGAGAGCGAGGAGGAAGACGATGAGTAGACTGCCGCCAGCTTACTGGTTTCCCAGTTCTAGTTCTAGACGATCGATCGCTTTCGGGATTTTGCCTCTAGTTGTTTCTTCGCTTATTGTTTGTCTCACCGAATCCACTCATTTGATTCGTATATTCGGTTCTAACCCGCTGTTGGTTGAGTTTGTTGTCTGAGAGGTTTACACAAGACGAGAACATATTAGTTAGCTACCAATAAACTTCTCTGCTCTATACATCTATCTCCACACTAAATAGTAGATCCAGCTTTCGTAGGCAGTATATGTACCACTCTGTCCTGTCCAAGTTGCCGACGATTTGTACTTGTTCAAAAACTCAACTCTGCGAACCTCAAGCCCTTCCCCGGGACGGTCCACTCCTTCAAAGGCTCCTCAACCACCTCGCAAATCAAGGGACCACTCCTCGGCGCGGTTTTCTTGGTGTTCGACCCGACTCCGCGAGCCCGGTGCTCCTGGAAGAGAAACCACGTCAAATCCGCATTCCACGTCTCCAGCGCCTCCAGCGCCTCCTCGATCGACCTTAAATCAGCAGATTTCGTTTCGGTTTGATCCTCCCCACCGCCACCGACCCGTCCACCTACAACCCCGCCATCACTCGACTTCTGCCTCGCTAACCACAGCTCATACACCTCCACCCCACCACCACCACCACCACCGGCGGCAAACAAAACCAACCACTCCACCACAAACCGAGCGATCGCATCCCCGACCTTCAGCGGAAGCCGCACGTGCGTGAGCAGGGTGATGAAAAGCGGGAGTAGCCCGCGCCAGATGGCGTGATGCGGCGTGAAGGTGCGGGCGCTGGTCGCGTGCAGGGAGAGGGACTGCGTAAGGTGGAATTTGGGCGTTTCTGTGGTTGGATGTGTTTGGTTCTCCGGGGACGTGACGTCGAGAATCGTTTTCGTGTGCGGAGGTTGGGGTTGGTGCTGCCGCGACCGCCGCTCGAGGGCCTTCTCGGCGTCATGCCGGACTTTCGTCCACGTTTGGCGGTACAGGCGCTCCCAGCGGGGGAATTCGGATTCCACGCGCGAAGCCAGGAAGTCCCCGGCTGCGTGGCAGAGGGTGCGGATGGCGTGGCAGGCGGTTGTGGTTACGTAGGTTTCTTCTTCGAGGGATTCTGGGTTTTCTGGGGGGATGGGGGTGGTAAGGGTTAGGGCTGTGGGCGTAGAATGGGGTTTGGATGTTGTCGCTGTAGTGGGGGAGGAGGTGGTGGTGGTGATTGGGGAGGATGGGAAGCAGATTCTGGCGGCGAGGGTGGGCCAGAGATCGTTGATCAGCGGCAAGAAACTGTTTTCGTTGGGGGAGAGGGTTGGGAAGACGTCGGTGAGGATGGTGAGGAGGGAGTGGCGGAGGTATGGGGACGGGGAGGTGAGGTAGGACGGGATCGAGCGGACGATGTGCAGGAGGAGGGTGTGCGGTTTGCTCAGCGGCTTTTCGCCGTCTTCTGGTTCCTTCGGGGCCGGGAGGGGCTCGTCGGATTCGTCATTTTCTAACTCGACGAGGGTGTTGTCGAATTCGGTGGGGGGTGTTTGTTCGTCTTGGGGTGAGCTCTTCCAGGGCTTGCGAGGGTGCGCGATGGGCTCGGCGGGGAGCTCGTGTGTGAGTTTGGCGCGTTTGGCTCGTCGCTGGGCGAAGTCTTGCGCGAGGGTCGAGATCAGCAGACTTTCGTATCTCTTCTTGCGGTGGTCGGGCTTGGTGGTGCTGCCTTTGCCGTCGCTAATTGCTAGCATGGCGGGAGTTTTGGTTCCTTCGTCGACAATGGCCGCTAATGTGCGGAACATCAGCTCGACGAGCTTGGGATAGCCGTGGTACATATCTAGGATGCCGAAGATGGAATCCACTAGATCGTCCAGGTACGGGATCAGCCGTGCACCGCAGAGCTTAACCATCATCAGCAGCACCTGGGGCGGATAGGGAGATACATCGAAGGTATTCAGCTTCAGCGCCACTGAGTTCACAAGGTAGTCAACGTTCTCTATGACCATAGTGCTGGCGTCCGGGTAGTTGCATGCATCCGTGAGCAGGTTCAGACACGTCATCGCATGTCTCTGAAGGCTTGAGTTGCTCGAAGCCAGTAATTGGAGGACTGGGTACAACGCATCCATTAATTCCGGCCGGAAGGCTTCGCCCAGTTGTTGTGCCTGCAGAGCGACGGCCTCTAACGCCAGAGCCTGTACCCGCCAATCGCGGGAGTCATTGGCCAGTGGCTCGTTCAAGACTGGCAGTGCGATGTAATACAGTTCCTCGATCATACCAGCCCTCGTTGTGAGTTGGCCTGAGGGTTCAAGTTCGTCGAGCGATATAAAGTCATCAAAGGCTGATGTGGCCTGCAGGTTACTTGTGAGAAATTTCAATGAAAGCCACATGGGTGAAATGAGGGCGTCGCCGTGCTCCTGGTAAATTCGGTTGACGATGAGACGTGTGATTCCGTTGCCGGATTCCGAAGAACCCAGCCTGACGATCATGGTTCGAAGATCCCGCAGTGTGTCGCGTTGGCTCTTATGTTCCATGAGCACGGGTTCGAAAGTGACAGCGCTGCTTCCATGGTGCAAGACTTCCATGTTCTGAGATTGGAGGGCAGAGGCGCTGAGAGGCTGCAGTGTATTCATTGTGTGGTTCACGGCTGCAGCAACACTGTCACATATACCCGACGCCAGGCTGCTTTCCAGGATATCGGAACTAGACTGTACTTGTGACAATACTTGAAAGGCAGTGGATATCTGCCTCACTGCCCATTGTTTCGCTGTTTCGTCGTTGCCTTGCATAGTCCGTGGGAACGAAGTGATCCAGGTGTGCAAAGAATTCCTGAGATTGTCTACCACGACTGGGTAAGTCGTAGCGTGGTGGGTAAGAGCTGTGAATGCTTCATTTGGTACATTCTTATCGTCCTCGTCGGACAATACGATCAGGGTTTCGACAATGATTGGTAGCGACTCTTGCAGTGTGGCTTGACAATCTTCTACCACCATCAAGCAAAGTTCACGAAGGGCTGTTTGTACCTCAGGCCGTTCGTGTCGTCTGACCTGTATGATATTGGCAAGCGCAAGCTTGATCTGCGTGGCTGTAGCTTTCAGCCAGGAGGCATCAAGCACAAGCGGATCGTCCGGCTTCTGTGAATTATCTTGTTTTTCGGTCACCTTTGAAGCTCGATCATTGAGAACTGTTCTTAGCATGTAGGTGAGGATCTGAAGGCAAAGACTCAAAAGCTTGTACGAGCGCCGCGTCTGCGTCGTGGGTCGTATCACTTTCGTCAGGGTTGAGACTGTCCGGGGCATGATACTAGCCAGGACTACCCTATCAGTAATGCGACGATAAAGGGCTATGAGCGATTCAGCCGCCGAAATGCAAAGCTGACCCGATTGGTCGTCGCTAATTCCTTCTAGCAGAACATAGACTGTTTGATCGACCACAGTGGCGGTACCAACTTCATGGTAGATGGTGGCGGTGGCCTCGGGACCTTCAAGAACATTGAAGATAGCTGAAAGGCAGTTGAAGCCTGTAATTGACAATTCTGCTGGCCGAGCTTGTGCGGGATGGTTACCGTTGGCTTTGCTCGGTGCACCTCCCACGATCAAAGTCAGAAGTATCATGAGCTGTTTGCCCATTTGAGGAGATAGACGCCTCCGCCATCCTTTCTCGATAAGAACTTGCAAGCATTTGACAGCAAGTTCCAAAGAGTTGACTGGTGTTCTTTGCGTCTCGTTGAAGATGTGACAAAGAGGGAAGAATGCATACTCCGCGAGCTTTTCGTCCAGGGCATCTTTATTGCCGAGTTCGTTCAGAACGGCGTACACAGACTTCAAAGCCTTGAAGACATCATTAGGCGACGCTTGGCTCCCACGGAAGCGCAAGCCGACAGCGCTTAGTTCCACACATGGTGGTTTGAGCTTCGCTATGCATTAGTCTGGTTCGGCCATGATACTGAACTGGAGTCGCACCTTGGTGAAAGCTTCCTGCCGGGAGATCTCCATCGAGTCGAACTGATTTGGGTGTAATGAAAGCGATCATGCAAGCAGAGACATTGCAGCCACTCAATATTTCAGACAAATCATCAAAGAGCCTCACCATTTAGCTACAGCGAAACATCAGGTTGTGCATTGCAGCGATCGAAAGGAAGCATTATCAATAATCCTCTCCGCCCTCGCGATCACTTTCTGCCCGACTCCCAGGGCGGTGAATGTGGAGAGGTTTGCATGGTTTGATCTGCAAATGCGTCACTCTGGCTCAACTCGAGCCTTCCACTGAACTGTAGCAAGACTCGACCCAAGAATGAGCATTCTATTGAAGCATTGGTGCTAAATGATACTCCGGATGTGACTTTCATCGTCCTGTCAAGAACCCAAGGCATCGACTCGACTTACCCGATGTGTAAGTCCAATCACGTGACACTGATTAATTTCGCGTCACGTCACGTCGCGTTAACTCCAAGGCTCCCGTTGAAGCTTAAAGCAATTGGAAGGCAGCAATGTCTACCTAGTGTGCCTGGCCCATGGAAACGACAGACCCTCAATGCATATAAATGACAAGCTGGCAAAGTCTATTATCAGGTAAAAGGCGGTAGCAGCGAACGTCTATGCTCTCTTCATACCGTTCCGCGTGTGTTACGCCGTCTTTTCCATTCCTTCGCAGGAATCCCGCCTTTGGCACCACAGCTCCGAGGACGCTGCATTCGACTCGACACTTTGCGCACCCCGATTCCTCGCTTTCTCGGCCAAGGCCGCTCGTATCTAGTTCCTGCTTGCGATCAGATTATCGTCTCCGTCCCTCAGTATCTCTCGCAATGGCGGAATCTAAGGGTCGGAAACAAGCAACTCTGGGGTACGTCAAGGATTCCCAGCTAACTCTCGGGTGCGTCTTTTATGACTGGCGCCTAGGTATTCTCCATTTTTGGTCCCGAGAGTTTCTCAACTAACATATGATGACAATCTTTAGGAGGTTCTTCGGATCGAATTCCGACGCCCCACGAGATGCGCCTAAGAAGCAGACCACGCTCGCGTTTTCGGGCAAAAAGAGCAAGATCCAGAAGACCGTCGATAAAGCACCAGAGTCAGCTGCTGTCAATGGTGCCAAGGTCAAGGACGAACCCATGGATGAAGCCAAGTCCTCTAGCGCCGAGCCAGAAACAGTAAATACAAACGACAAGGAGGATACCACCACGTCGAAGAGAGAGAACAGCAGCGAGGATGAAGACAGCGATATTCAGCCTGCACCCAAGCGCCGTCGGAGAAACTCGCAAGCGAATGGATCGACTGCCTCTCCTAAAACCTCCCCAAAGAAAAAGTCCCCGTCCCCGAAGAGCCCGAAGAAGCAAACCAAATCCAAACAACCTTCCGAATCTCTGAAAATCGAGAAAGCTTCGGGCGAGAAGACACCTGAGAAGGAGGAGGAAGTATCGGAGGAGGAAGAAGCACAATCGCTGAGTGAGGATGAGGAAGACGAAAAGCCGGAGGTGAAAAAGAAGAAACTTGAGAAGGTACAGGCCACGCTCAGAGCAAGCGGAAGTGAGCCTTATCCTGACTGGAAATCTGGCGACCCGGTGCCATATGCAGCACTGTGTACGACCTTCTCGTTGATAGAGATGACCACAAAACGATTGGTCATCCTCGCTCATTGCTCTCTGTTTCTCCGGCAAGTACTGCGTTTGACCCCGCAGGACCTTCTTCCCACTGTCCAGCTTATGATCAACAAACTGGCAGCCGACTATGCAGGCATTGAGCTGGGAATTGGCGAGTCTCTGATCATGAAGGCGATTGGTGAGAGCACAGGACGAAGCTTGGCCGTCATAAAGGCTGATCAGCACGAAATCGGCGATCTCGGACTCGTCGCCGCCAAGAGTCGCTCAAATCAGCCAACCATGTTTAAGCCGAAGCCCTTGACAGTCAGAGGCGTGCATGAAGGCCTTCTTACCATTGCGAAGGTGCAGGGACATGGTTCTCAAGATAAGAAAATCTCCGGCATCAAGAAGCTTCTTTCTGCAGCCGATACCGCCGCTGCAGGCAAAGGCAGCAAGGGCATCGATATTACCAAGGACAAGGGCGGACCTAGTGAAGCCAAGTATATTATCCGTTTCCTAGAAGGGAAGCTTAGACTTGGTCTAGCGGAGAAGACGGTCCTTGTTGCCCTCGCTCAAGCTGTGGTAACGCACGAGGCTGAGCTCAGAGGAGAGAAGGCACCCTCCACCGAAAAGTTGGCCCAGGGTGAGGCTATCTTGAAGACTGTATACAGCGAGCTGCCAGCTTACGAGATCATCATCCCGTTGATGCTCGAGCATGGTCTCTCGAATTTGCACGAGCACTGCAAGCTGCAGCCGGGCATCCCCATCAAGCCCATGCTTGCCAAACCAACTAAGTCTATTACAGAGGTTCTTGATCGATTTGAAGGAAAAGACTTCACCTGTGAGTATAAATATGATGGAGAAAGAGCCCAGATTCACTATGTTGCGCCCGATTCAGTCCACCAGTACCCCGGAGCAAAGGCGACATTGCAGAGTGGCAGCCAGGGTCTTAGCTCCATCTTCTCTCGCAACTCGGAAGATTTGTCCAAGAAGTATCCAGACGTGCTTGCGAAACTCAACACATGGGTAAAGGACGGTGTTACTAGCTTTGTCCTCGATTGTGAAACCGTTGCCTGGGACACAGTGAACAAGAAGGTTTTGCCATTCCAGCAGCTTATGACTCGCAAGAGGAAGGATGTTAAAGCGGAGGATGTTAAAGTCAAAGTCTGCGTTTTTGCCTTCGACCTGCTGTTCTTGAACGGAGAGGTATGACGTCTGTCCTTTCATCGTTCAAGCCCAAGACACTGACGCAAAACAATAGCCTACAGTGAAAAAGAGCCTGCGAGAGCGTCGCGAGCTTCTCCATGAGTCATTTGAAACCGCTGAAGGCGAGTTCCAGTTTGCGCAGTATGGGAATACCAACGTTGTGGATGAGATCCAGAATCTACTTGATGAAAGTGTAAAAGCCTCGTGTGAAGGGTTGATGGTGAAGATGTTGGACACTGAAGAGAGTGGCTATGAACCAAGCAAGCGGAGCCGCAACTGGCTCAAGGTACGCCAAATAGAGCTGAACCTGACTCGTGTCTGTTACTAACTACGACACTAGGTGAAAAAGGATTACCTCGCCGGGGTGGGCGACTCCCTAGATCTCGTTGTTTTGGGTGCATATCACGGACGAGGCAAGCGTACATCAGTGTACGGTGCCTTCCTCTTGGCTGCTTACAACACGAGCACGCAGACCTACGAGACGGTCTGCAACATTGGCACTGGTTTCTCGGAGGCTGACTTGGAAGAGCTTCATAAACAACTTTCTCCTATCGTCATTGATCGGCCGAAGCCGTTCTACTCCCATTCAACTGTCCCCAAAGATCAACCGGATGTGTGGTTTGAGCCGCGCTTTGTCTGGGAGGTCAAGACTGCTGATCTAACACTGAGTCCACGCTATAAGGCTGCAGCTGACGAGTTCGAGGGAACGACTGGAGGAGGCAAGGGAATCTCTCTTCGATTCCCACGATTCATCAAAGGCCGTGACGACAAAAAGCCCGATGAGGCGACGACGACTCGGGCAGTGGCAGAGATGTACCGCAAGCAAGAGGCGGTGCAAAAGGAAAATGCTAAGAAGGGAGTGGATGATGATTTTGAGTACTAAGCTGAGCGATTTGGCTGTGCTGTTATTACGTACATACATACTGGAAGCCCAGGTGCTGCGATTCATAGTCCCAGCCCGTTGATTAATCAACATAGATAATGAACTATGAGATGTCCGATGTCTGATACCTGATGTCTGACATGTCGGTTACACTCGCATCGTACTCGACGTCTCCTCATGAACCACGAACTTCAAGAACATTAGCAATCAGACCATGTGAATGACAGCAATGCAAGACACTTAAGGGTGCCAAGCAGCAGTCGGGAATGTGTATCAACTTGGCATTGCAACCCAAGACTTGCAGCCCGCCCTTGCTTGTCCACTTTTTTGTTGCTGCTTATCCTGATCAGGCAGGTCCTCAACTGACTTCCTCATTTCATCATCGCACTCTCCAATTTACTCACTCTCGCCTCTCTCCTCGCCTTCTCGGCCTGGTCTGCTTGACCTCATAAATAGGTCCCTCCCTCTCTCTGACTTTCCCGGGTTGGTGTTCTGTTCAACGTGGACCTTCTCCCGGGAACCTGGATTCCGACCTGTTTGCAATTGTTCTACAACGTCATCATGGGAGCTCTTCGATGGCTCTCCATTCTCGCTGCGGCTTCGGCGGCTTCAGCACTGACCCCCGAGTACGTACCACTTGTACAATAACAATCGTATTGTTGCTGACGTCTCATTTCCTGCAGGCAATTGCTTAGTGCTCCGCGGAGAGACGAAGTCATCCCCAATCCATCTGGAGTATGTTCCTTGACCCGATTATAGATCTGTAGAAGACTGACCACGGCAGGCTCTTGGTCTCTTTTCCGTCTCCCAGTACTCCTTTGACACCCATTCCGGAGGCTCATGGTGGAGCCTGATTGACCTGAAGTCTGGTGAGACCAGCACTCTCACTAACGACAGTAACGTCTCTGAGATCATCTGGCTTGGCACGGATGATTCCACCGTTCTCTACATCAACAGTACCAACGCAGACATTCCCGGTGGTGTTGAGCTGTGGATCTCAGATATCGCAAATTTCCAGAATGGGTAAGTTCTTACTGCTCCGTTCACTGCTGATGAATGATACCTGACAATGACATGCAGGTACAAGGCAGCCTCCCTGCCAGCGAACTTTCTCGGTCTCAAGACAGCTGTCACGGACTCGGGTGATGTACGATTCATTCTTCGTGGTAAGGCTTATGGCAACGGCACGGCCTACAATGAGAAGCTAGCCGAGAAGGCCCTAAGCTCCGCTCGCATCTATGACAGTCTCTACATCCGTCACTGGAACACGTACCTTACCCCGCCCTCTCATGCTGTGTTCTCAGGCACGTTGAGCAGCTCGGCTGGTGGTAACAGCACGGGTCGTTATGCTTCAGAAGGTAGTCTTACGAACCTGGTGTCCCCAATCAAGAATGCTGAGAGCCCTTACCCTCCCTTTGGAGGGAATTCGGACTATGATCTCTCGCCCGACGGCAAGTGGGTAGCGTTTAAGAGCAAGGCCCCAGAGCTACCTCGTGCCAACCTTACAACTTCTTACATCTATCTTGTGCCCCATGATGGTTCGAAGAAGGCTGTTGCAATTAATGGACCCAAGAGTGCTGTCACTCCTGCCGAGGTTCAAGGAGATTCTAGCAACCCCGTCTTCTCTCCAAACAGTGACAAACTTGCATACTTCCAGATGGAAGACAGACAGTACGAGTCCGACAGGCGCACTTTGTACGTCTATACTATTGGAGCTAAGGAGTCCATCGCCACACTTGCCAAGAACTGGGATCGATCGCCAGACACAGTAGCTTGGGTCAATTCAGACAGTCTTGTCGTTACAAGTGAGGATTATGGCCGTACCAGGCTATTCTCTGTTCCAGTGGATGCAGGAGATGACTTCAAGCCGAAGAATTTCACTGACGGTGGCTCTGTGGCGGCATATCATGTGCTGCCGGATTCCACTATCCTTGTCACTGGAAAGACCATTTGGACTAGTTGGGCCATTTATACAGCTAGTCCCGACCTGGGGGTCATCAAGACACTGGCATCCGCCAACGAGATTGACCCCGAGCTTGCTGGATTGAGCTCCTCTGATATTGATGAGTTCTACTACCAAGGTAATTGGACCGAGGTAAGTCTAGTATATCTTGCCCTTCCTCACTGGGTAGGTACTAATCGAATCTCAGATTCATTCCTGGATCATCTACCCGGAAGGCTTCGACAAGAGCAAAACCTATCCTTTCGTTCTATACATTCACGGTGGACCCCAAGGCTCATGGGCTGATTCCTGGAGCACGCGCTGGAATCCCAAGGTGTTCGCGGATCAGGGCTACGTAGTCATCGCTCCGAATCCAACAGGCAGTACTGGCTTCGGAGATGCCCTTACTGATGCCATCGCAAATGACTGGGGTATGAACACATCCTCTATCCTTGGAATATGACCATGCTAACCATACTTCAAGGAGGCGCTCCCTACGACGACCTCGTGAAAGCCTGGCAGCACGTACACGACAACTTCGACTTCATCGACACAGACCACGGCGTCGCCGCCGGCGCCAGCTACGGCGGATTCATGGTCAATTGGATTCAGGGCTCAGATCTGGGCCGCAAACTCAAGGCACTCGTCTCTCACGATGGAACATTCGTCGCCGATGCGAAGATCGCCACCGACGAGTTGTGGTTCATTGAACATGACGTGCGCTCCCCTATTCTCCTTCTGTCATAGCTCACATACACCCTCTACTCTCATTACACCTTCCCCCCTTCCGACGACAACCCGAACTAACGGCATGCACCATGCAACAGTTCAACGGCACCTTCTGGGCCAACCGCGACAACTACCGCCGCTTCGACCCCTCCGCCCCGGAACGGATCCTGCAGTTCTCGACCCCGCAACTCGTCGTCCACAGCGACAAGGACTACCGCCTCGACGTCGCCGAGGGCATCGCCCTGTTCAACGTCCTCCAAGAACGCGGCGTGCCGAGTCGGTTCTTGAACTTCCCGGATGAGGATCACTGGTGCGTTGGGCCCTTTCAGCTCTCCTTGTTTCTTCTTCGGATTTGTTGTGCGACAGCGCGAACTAATCAGGCAAACTATAGGGTCACCAACCAGGAGAACAGCCTCGTCTGGCATCAGCAGGTCCTCGGCTGGTTGAACCGGTACTCCGGCGTGGAGGAGTCAAACCCGGACGCCGTCCGGTTGGAGGATACGGTGGTGCCGGTGGTGGATTTCGACTCTTGAGTTTTGGGTGGATGGGTTTCGATCCCTTGTATCTACTGTCGCCATGCTGGCAAAGACACAGATTTCAATATACACGATCGAGAAATCTAGGCCTCATTTATGCATTCATGCTACTACCTGCCGGGGGGATTGGGGG